>NC_061089.1:82514280-82529280 GCF_015104395.2 Macrobrachium nipponense
TTTTCTAAGCTAAAGTTTATAGCTTGTTTATAGTTACTACAAGAATATGGGCATAAAAGACATATTAGAATTTGGACGATGGACGAACTACAGAAAATTGTAATCTATATAACATTAGTTAAAATTACCCTTTTTACGTATAGAAAATAAATGACAAATTTTGTATATCTTTTTTTATATATATACTTGTAAAAAGGTGATGTACCTGCAAGCGTTATTCTTACCACAATATATGTATACATATACAAATAAATGTGTGTGTTTGTGTAGGTACGAGCACACACACACACACACACACACACACACACACATATATATATATATATATATATATATATATATATATATATATATATATATATATATATATATATGATATATATATAGATAAATATAGATATATGAATATTGGGCATATTCAATGACTTGATGATATTACATGTAAGACGGTGTTGTATTGTAATGATAGTGTGAATGAAAAACCTCTCTTCATGAAAAGCTCAACTCAGAGAAGGTATAGAGCTTAAAAATGACGTTAAAAAAATTAACATTTTTGAACGCATGAGGCAGATATTATAAGAACGAATAGTCCACTCCAGGGTGAATCTAACCTCAACGGTTGTTCTGACTTTATGAGTTCTATCAGACTTAGATTACGTCAATAGCCTGGGACATTGCTGCTCCCTGATAAATCCATACCTGGAAAATAAAAACAAACAAACACCTACAGACGTGAACTGTGGCAGACAACAGCAAATTTTGGAATACTGATAGATTATAGAATGAGATATAACTGAATATTTAAATAAAAAAGCGAGTCACATTTTTTCCATTCTATGATACAAAACAGCCATTTATTCTTTCAAATATAAAATTCTGGAAATAATACAAAGTTATGTTTTTAACTAGGTACTCCATAGCCTTATAATTACATGAAACAGATGTATATGCCATATTTAAAACTGCATTATTCAAAACTCTTGTCTTACTGAATAGATTGTACATAGTAAAATATGAACTTATTAACGGTAATTTAAATGCTGAAAGTTAACCTTTATTATGCCATTGTCTTATACAGAAAATTTTATAAAGGAAAACAGCTTTAATGATGTTTTCATTACACGGAAATATGTCCTCGTTGGTTATCAATTCCGGCTGAAGAAAAGTCTAATTTTTTTTTTTTTTTTATGAATTAATTATTACATTTCATCTATAGTTATACTGAGTAATCTTTCGCAGCTGCGTTCGAGATAACTAGGTACAATTTTGGACAAAACAAAATCTTTTGTTTTCATTTTCTACTTAGTGAATAAATTTCCATATGATTTCAAATGTCAAATATATCGTTATTCGAGTGTTCGTTCAGTTTTAACGTTACAACACCGAATATGCTCATCTTATTACATAACTTTATGAATCTCTTTTATGTTAATTTGAACTAATTATAGTTGGACTCTTAATTTACATCACTAGGCGGCTCTATTACCATATAGCCTTTCAGTCTTGATTGACTACTAAGCCGAAAGACTTCTGCACGGAAGGATAAATTAGCCAATTATCGACTTGGCTCTTAATCAACACCAAAAGGTATTCCATGACACTGACGGCGGCCAACAGCCTCTTTCCTCTTCCCCCTTTCAAGTTGCTCGCTAATTAAGGTTCATTTGGGTTTCTGTTCTCTGAGTATTACAAAATTTCTGGGATTTTTATGACGTTTACGCAAACCTATTACCAGCGTTATTCTGTGACTTGGATATCGCCAGATAAGAATGGTCATTCTAAAACCAATAGACGAGAGAGATTAAAGACTAAATTAGAATGAAAAAAAAAACATGGAATTGAAATTGAATAGTATAAATTATTTAAATAAGCTCGTTTCTTTAATATTGTATTGGATCCCATGATTTGGAGTTTTCATTAAAAATAATATATTTCCAAAATGGACCGCTGAATATACATGACATTTTCATCAAAATTATAATTCATAATTTCAATTTTTGGAACAATAAAGCTTGATTTAACGCTAGAGCGCCAAGCGGATATTTTGACCAGAATTTCACTTCCAAATGTATTTGTTTTCCTTAATTTTTCCTTCACAATTATGCTTCTCCATAACAGTTTTTAACTAACCAGGATGTACATTGAACTAAAAGGAAACTGAAATTACCTTTTTGCTCTAAGAGATATGGACTTTTTTTACCTTCAACGACCGAGCGGTGGTCATTTTAACCGCTGGTCTATATGGGGAGCTTCGGTTTGTTATTATGGCATGGCAGTCTACACATATTTCGTGACTCATTATCAAGTATATCATAATTAGTCATTTAGTCGCTGCTGAGGTTAAATACAGTGAATAATATCTCCTCAAATCGCTCGCTTTTGGACACAGAAATTCTAACGTTGTAGACTACCATATTATCCTCTGATTCCGAGGGAGATCTTATATCTGACGACGAGGGAGAAGAGTATATTTCACATGCCGAAAGCTCATCCGCATCTGATGGAGAAATTGATGATGACTACGATCACGCAAGACAAAGTGGGTATACTTTTGATGAAGAGTGAAATTAAGTAGGTGGGGAATGATTCCTGGAGCATGTCATTTGAAGAGGTTTATGCTACAATAGGCATTCTGATGCCAGAGGAATTATCGCTAAAGGACAGGTAGTATAACACTTTTTTGATAAAGAAAAAAAAACAAGATCTCCTCGATCGCAAACTGATAGATTTGCGTTGATTTCTGAAGTTTGGACAGATATATAAAAAACTGTATTGTTTGCTATAGACCACCTGTGAATATAATAGAGGATAAGCAGTTATGCGAAATGTACTAGGTGCACATTCATCCAGTGTATTATTGCCAAGAAGCTATACAAGTTCAGCATGAAGTTTTGGTTAGCGGCTGATGTATAAATTCAAAATAGAAACTAAGCAGCTGATGTATAAAATCAAAATACATGCCCGATAGATTTCCAATGTTGGCAAAATCTTGCACATCAACCGGTCTCCGAATATGTTGTTCAGAAGTTAATAAAAACCATAAATGAGAAAAGGAAGAACTGTGACAAAGCATAATTTTTTCACTTTAATAAAACTGGCGGGCAAAATGGGGAGCTACAAACACCAGTCTTGTGGGTGGGTAAATCCCTTTCGAATGGAGAGCCCCCCATACATAAAAAAAATTCCCATGTCGACATGTACAGCAGACTAGGGCTGAAAAATAATCAATGTTCTTTGTTAAGTATCTCAGTGAAAGCCAAACGAAAATAACCTCATACTTTCTAGCGCTAACACAACTGTAGTACATACTAGGAATGATGAAAAGAAAATCAATGGAATTGTAAATGACTGTAGTCCTTCTTCGAAGTCTTACTTGACATTGTGGATCAAATGGCTCTGTTGTACAGCAGTAAAGCAGGTCTCACAAAGACGGCCAATCCAACTATTTTACAATATAAGTGTTGCGCCAGGCATCGATGCATTAGTCCTTTTTAGGAAATATACAGGTGAAAAAAATCTCCCGTCATGTTTTTTTTCCTTCATCAGTTAGCTGAAAAACTTCGGCAAAAGTTCAAAAACAGCAACACGGTAAATAGCACTGGAAGCGATAATGATGCGATATTGCAGCAGAAGTTTCCATAATTACCAAGAGTGACAAATAGGATACTTCCATGGGAATAAAGACTTCAGACGACATTTGCCACCAATTTAAGATACATTTATGGGATAAATGCACAGGCAAGGTGTTCAGGAAACTCCTTTGCAGAATAAATTTACTTAAAAATAATGACATTACTCCCAAGAGTAGAACGTAAAAAAATTTAGTTTAATAACACATTACCGCACAGGTATGTTTTATTATTTATTTTTTAGCCATTTGTTTACGTAAAAGCTATTTTTTTTAAAGTTTGACAAATATTAATGTTTTACACTATGATATTCAAAAATAGATTATGTTGTATTGAATCTCATTTCAGACGTTGTTGTTTCAGTAACCTAAAAGGTATGACTATATGTATACCGATAAACCTTCGCTATACCTACCGTAATGATTGTCAGTAGGAACTGGAATGAGGCGATCACTCGACAGTGCCGTCGTTCAGTTATTATTGCCAGCTGTTACGAAGTCCAGGCTTAGAAAAACTGTAGTTGTAATGAATCTTAATCTTGTCATTCATTTTAATGCATTTCTTTTTTCCGTACAGCAAATGATATTGCAATGAGCATATTAATTATATATTCCATCTATTTCAGGTCCGAAAGTAATTATATAAGTTTTTCTTGATATGATGAATCTCATATTAATGTTGTATCAACAGCTTTATTCTAATCAGGATGCTTTAATGAGGGATAGTGTAGGATTATAATGCCAATACACGTGCTGTCATTTTACAGCTAAGGCGTTCTAAGTGTATAGTACGGACCATTGATGGTCGTTTAGTGTTAACTAGCTCAACATGACTACGAAATGAGTGTAATAATTTTCAGATATTTACACTATCTGTCAATGTCCTCTACTGTGTAGATTTCGCTAATCCCTCCCTTCACCAATCGGCTATCTGACGGTATTACCGGGACAGAACAAAAGATTTTATCACCTTCGCTCGATGTGACGTCAGAAGCGGAGAAACCGCTGCAAAGTTCTGACTTTTCTCGCTGTTTCTCCGCTTCTGATGTCACATCGGACAAAGTTCGTCGACCAAAGCTCGACCGTGTGGACGGGGCCTTAAACGTTTAAGCATTTGTATTCTGGTATGTTGATGAACGTTGTGCTATTGTTAGGAATTTAAGAGCTATAAAGAGCATAAAGTCTATTTAAGTAATAAGCTAAGAATTCCTCGTCATATATGAAATGTACTCTGATTATCACAACCTTTATTTAGAATCTTCCCTTTCCTTCTTAACCCAATACACAACCATATTATATAAGGAAATGTTTGTGCATTGCTACAGTATTAAAATTTAAGTAATGGGAAAACTGTTCATGCATTGCCATTGTGACGAGAAGGACAGTTTAGTCTTAGCTAGACGTTAACGTTACTGTTCTTATATACTTACTGTATCTAAGATATCAGCGTTAGGCTCAAGGCTGTAAGCTTATCCTTTTTAATAGCTATATACCCAAGTAAAGTAAACGTACAGTTACGGCAGTTACTACTATATTAAAACAAATCAAACGAAAGTATGCACTCATATTCTTCGTGGCTGTTTAGCATCATCATGGTGTAACGTGATAACTGCCTCAGAGCCGGGTCAGAGTTCAGAAGGTTCGGGAATAATTTTTTGTACTATTTAACAATAGTTGTTAAAAAACAAGTCTCTTAAAATCGCAGCGGTGTTATGAAAACATGGATGTAAGTCAACACATGCACTTCCGTGTTTCATTAATCGTATCTTCCACTCTGTTTAAGAAGACGACCGTCTGTTATACAAGGAAATCGTTATTACTCTCTATACCTGAAAATATCACCCGGGCGTGGATGAAAGCCTTTCCCCGTTGACAGAAAACATTTACCTTTACTCAAAACAAACATTCCTGATAATCTATTCATTTTAAAGGACAAAGGAATGTACAAAAGTATTTGATAACACAAACAGTGATACAAGATATATTTACAACTGACATGAATTCAGCTTAACTGGAATAAGGTACATACCATCAGTTATAACAGTATTATCGGTTCTCTAGGAAATTGTTTATGAAAAAAATAAACTCAATTTTGCATATTTACGTAATCCATGATAATTCTGTGATTATATTTCTCTTAGCAGTTTGGAGGCCAATTTACAGTTTTTACTTCAAACTTCTATATTTTCTGGAAAAAAAAAACAACATTTAAGAGAGTGGTCTTCAGTGCTCATTCAGTTTCATTCTATTTATCTTACGCACTACTGTAGTAAACCGTAGGTAGGTCTGGCGTATTGATGTTAGATGGTCATATAGGTTTAAGAAAAATAACCAGGGAATGTAACCAATATTTCTGAGATGAAGAAAGATGAAGCACTCGTATCATATAGCTGGCACTCCAAGAGAGAACTGTGAAGACTACTCAACCCCTGGATTTCACTTTCTATTTTATTGTTAGGTATAAAACTACCTTGAAAACTTTCTTCACAGGTAAATCTTATAACTGATGCCCATCGTCTAAAGCAAACTGTACTCTTTATGGAAATGCATTGCCACAGAGATTTAGGAGTGGAGTGGAGTATAGAATTTAGGCCAAAGGCGAAGCACTGGGACCTATGAAGTCATTCACAGCGCTGAAATGGAAATTGAGAGTAGGTAGGTTTGAAAGGTATAACAGGAGGAATTCGTCGCAGTGGCAACATTAAATAATTGTTAAGAGAGGATGCTACTGTTAAAAAAACCCGTAGTTTTAATCAGAAAATTACCGTAAAAATATTCGGTTTCCAGCCGTATTTCAGAAAAAGGGTGGCCATCCGTTTTACTCTAAATTGTTGTTATATTTTATGGGTCAATTACCGTAATAACATTGCTATAAGACCTCCTACCCGAAATTACGGGGGCAAGCCCGTATTTGAGGTATAGTCCTTATCATAATGGTTCATATAACTTAAATGTTTTCTGACAGAATTGTGTTAAATGTTAAGACTAAGCCTATATGAAACATTAAAAGCTTAAAATTTTCTACTAAATCATTAAAAATACAATATTGTAGAAGTTATTAGTTTTATTATTATTGCATTGGCATCTGTCTATGTGAAGTTGCCATCCGCTACCATCCCACGTAACTACAGAATTATTAGTGTATTAATATCATAATATACTTGTACATTTACCATTTCCAACATTACGTTTTATGAAACGGGCAAAAAATAAAAATTCCACTGTATATTCAAAGAACCAAAAACATCATATATACTACGATTATCCCGATCAGATACGCATTTCGCAATGTGTGTGTTTTCATTTCGCCTGGTGGCTGGTGGCCGGGGGCGCCAAAGAACTTGAAAACAACGAAAGTCCCTTCAGCTCTCCAGAGATGTCTTCTTTTGGTTTCTTCTACTGTTACGAAGAGTGAAGTTGTGAACAGCATCAGGTGAGTTTTTAGACCAGGTGTATGCTTTTGTATTTTATATGATAAAACTTTACTGTAGTTGCGGCCTATAATAAGATTAGATTAGGACTATTATGTATGGACCCTGCCTCCGTCGACGGCTCGAGGGATGAGTATTTCCCCCTTATACAACCTGTATATTTAGATGGCAATAAATAATCCAGGACTAGTAAGTACAATTACCGTACATTGTTTAGTGTTCAGTTAAGCTATGTGGTAAACTTTTGATAAACATCCCATTAGCATAGATTGTTAACCTAGACCATATACCTATAGGGTAAACAACCGAGTGGACTAGCTGCGGCCACCTTAACCGTGTTCGGACCCACCTTCAGGAAAAGTACTTTAACACGCCCTGACACAGGAGATGGGCACCAGTCACAAGTCACATGTCTCGAGGTGTTGCTTTACGACCGTTGATCGTGACTTGTGCCCATCTCCAGTGTCATGACATGGTAAAGTACTTTTTCTGAAGGTGGTCCTAAGATGGTTAAGGTGGCCACAGCTAGTCCTCTCGGTTGTTTACCCTAGGCTAAACCAGACCGGGTGAAAATAGCAGCGTTTCTTTTGTCGGAGTCACTAGCCTAACTGTATGGGTACATAGCAAGTAATTGTGTTATATAACTTGTGAACTTATGTGATCTGGTAGATCTAAGCTGTACTAGATACCTACTATAAACAACACTCTGAGTTGAGTAAGTAATAGCGTGACAAGGATGACACATGAATCAAAAGTAATAGCCTGACTAAGGATGATACATGCTAAGTTTTATATAGCCTATACATTTAGGTGTGAATAATTAATCATAATATGTTCTTTTATTTATAATGAAGTAATACCATGTATTAGACTTAAAAAGAACTAAGTGCAAAAATAGTATTCTAGACTTTGTAAAGGCTATATTCCGGTTCAGTCTTATGTAGCCTATACCCTTGAGTGGTATTAACCTACCATAGGTTGTAGAATAACAAAGTAGAGTGGCAACCCTTTTTTAAAGGAATATCCTGATATTGGCTTAAAATCAGCGTGGCTGAATATCAAGCAAAATAGTCTTGGCTATTTAAAGAGAAAACCAGTTTGCAGGAGGGTTATGAGTTGAGAGAGAACTTAACAAGATCTTTTATGACTAGCTTAATGTGGATTATATTATAAGTATTAGCCTATGCCAGCTAAAACAATAGCTTGGGTTACATAAATTACGTCATAGACTAGATTCCTCTTCTTACATACTAGGAGCTTCAGTTCATTCCAGAGATTTATAACTTCAGTATCAGTAATAACTCTCTGCCATCATTTGTTTCATATTTCAATCACTATAGGCTACACGGAAATGGGATTAGTATGTATATTTCATGCCCACTTGAAGGCTGTGAGCAAAATTTTTAAAAATACTCAATCTGTCATTCTGGAAGAATCAGAAGTTTTAAAGTAGTTATGTAAATAATGTGATAACTTTTTCATTAACAATGGTAGATCCTAGGCCTGCTTGAATTTTGCAAAATTGGGGGAGGTTTTTTTTTTTCATCTAAATCATTAAATCATATGATTATTAAATATATACTATATATAAGTAGGATTGCATGTGACTAAATCTGATCATTCCTATAATCTTAATACATTATAGTAAGATTTCTTATCATTGCATGCATAAGCTCTGAATCTCTCAATTTGAAACCACCTTTATGCTTTATTTTATTTCAAAGTTTATACCTTTCTTTGTTGTTTGTGATGCTCCATATGATCCTCTCTAATTCCACATCTCAACTTTTCATGCTGCTGTTCCTAATATACTATTTTCAGGACTGTCTTTATTTGCACACTATTACTACCTTTAAACTCCCCTATTCCTAATTCCATGCTATATAACTCAAAATTTTTGCCTTTCATAGTATGAATGTATTATTGTATGTGTGAAATGATTAGTACTTGAATTCTGCAACTTCCTCGCAGGGACCTTATAATTTGTTAATCTGCATTCTAATGCATGATGCATCCATAAACTCTCCTGTCTGGTAAAATCCATAATTTTTTTATGTAATATCAGTTACTCTTCCTACCAGTTGTTAGTGTTTGGCCTTCTAATTGTCACCCACTGTCAAAATATTTTTTTTCCAGGCAGTTTCTGCAATAAACAATGCTTCACTTAAATAATATATAAAGATTGACATTTTCCTCTGTTTTCTCATCCAATTCAAGCTTTCTATTCCCACCACACATGCTATTACAAAATTCTATTGTTACGTATTTCACCAAGGCTTAATTTTCAGGAACATCGGTGCTCCAGGCTATCCTCCCAGCATTTTACATATTTGATATTACCCATCAGAAGCTTCAGTTACACTGGAACTTATGCAGAGGTAAGCTGTTGTAATAAGTTACTTGAGTGTTTTTTTTTTAATTTATGAATATCAGGGAAGTAATTTATATTTAAATGTCCATGTACTGTAACTTTGTAATATGTGTGGTGGTCAGTAGTTGTTTTTCAATATTTTTACCATTATGTTCATATATCTTGTCATTTTTACAGGTGTTTCTTCAAAACAAATCCAGAAAAAGGGACAAAAAATACCAGAACAAAGAAAAAAGTGGCACACACCCATCGAAGAATATTAAAGTTCAATGAGCTTATGGAATAAGGAGTGAAAAAGCACTCACACTCTTCTGTATAAATAATTAATGTTAAATTTTGTGTTAAAAAAAATTATAAATCTGTTTTTCAAGAATAAAGTTTTTTGAAAGTTAATCTTCTCATTATTTTCTCCAATTGGATATATGACCTGCACAAGGAATTTTAGGTTACTATTTCAATTGTAACATAAAATGCAAAGAAATATTAACGTTAAATTCAAAGAAATATTAGAAAAATCATGTACAAATTCCAAAAAGTTACTGTATACTCTGTCAAATAAATTTACATAAATATGTTACATGTATAGGATTTGTTACCAATTTTAGTTTTTATCTGTTTTGATATTGTATGAGATGTAATTATAATTTTACAAAAAATAAATTTTAAAAAACATGTATAAAAGACTATTGGTAAAATTTACAAATGTTTTATAAAATGTGGCCACTCCAAAGTTTTGGCAGGTGGGGTTGTGTAGCGCAATGATATACAGGGTGGGGCAAATCAAATGCCCGAGTTTTGATCGGCTATTAGGAAAAGCAAAACAATACTTAGAATTATTTGTTTTATTCGAATCAGTATACAATACTGTTTGTGTGATCACTTTTTGAAGATGGCATCAGGGAGATGGTGCCATCTGTAGCGATCCACGGTTGAAGGCGATGTCTGAAGTTTTCGGCTGCTCTTCGGCACATCTCGAGTAGTATTGTAGCGATTTCCTCCCAGGTTCGCATCTTCAATTCTTCCAAACTGTGTGGCCGAAAGTGAGATGTGCCAAAGAGCAGCTGAACACTTCAGACATCGCCTTCAACAGTTCATCGCTACAGATGGCCACCATCTTCCTGATGCCATCTTCAAAAAGTGATCACACAAACTGCATTGTATACTGATTCGAATAAAAAAACAAATAATTCTGTAAGTATTGTTTTGCTTTTCCTAATAGCCTATCAAAACTCGGGCATTTGATTTGCCCCACCCTGTATATATGTATTTTCACCCATATTTGAGAAAATCCCGTAAAAATATTAACCGTAAATTATACGGTATGTTATGGGTTAACTTAACGGTAAAACCGTAAATTTTACGGTTAAAATTTTATACAGTATTTTCTCAAATACGGGAGAAAATACGGTACATAAAAAATTACGGGACCCGTTTTTTTAACGGTAAATGCCTGGCAACATTACTGCCAGGATTATTACCGTTTTTTCAACGGAAATTTTTTTACAGTGTGGGTAGCACGATGGAAGAGAGAATATGAATAGAGGTAGAGTAAAAGGAATGAAAGGGGTTGCTGCTAGGGGCCGAAGGGTGCCGCTGCAAAGAACCTTTAGTAATGCCCACATTCCATAAAGATTCAGGGTGTGTATCAAGTCCCAAGATAGTTGATCTAAGTGAGGTTCAGATTAATTTATCTTAAGGCTTCAAAAGTATGCCAACTGCCTTCAATTACTTTCTTGATTATATTTACCATTTTGTTGGGGCGGGGATTATATTTGAGCATTTTATGGGGCCTTTCAGGATTTCATTCGAAAAAAATTTAGTTTAAGATTCCAAAGATTTTATTTAAGAGCACAAGTTTTATTGAAAGAACTTCGACGGAGGCAGCCTGCAATATTCACAACAAAGGAAAAAAATTCTAATTTATCGCCTGGTTTGTGCAAATACGATTTTTTTTTTTTTCGTGTCATGCGACGTCGGTAACTTTATCCATTAACCATCATATAATATAAGCTTGTTAATGCAATTAATATTATGCTGTTTCAAATGAGGATATTATCTTATTTGATATTTTGGTATTTTTCATTTCTTCAGCTACTACTATTGTTTTATTGCGTTACTTTACTCCTGAACGGTTGTAGCTCAGACTGCAAATTTTTGGTAACTGTATTCAATATGTTTAACATTTTAGGCCCTTCTTGGCTACATACGTGGTAAACTTTTTCTTATTCCTTAATAAACGCTCCAAGAAGAGGTCCATTGGAGGACGAAATTGTTGGGCATTTTATAAGAAAAACTCTTAATTTTCCTATGTGGAATACAATTATATATGTATATATATATCTATATATATATATATATATATATATATATATTATATATATATATATATATATATACTATATATATGTCTATATATATGTTTTTATGTATAATATATAATATATATATATATCTATATATATATACTATATATACTATATTTATATATATATATTATCCCTATTCTATATCTATATATATATATATATATATATATATCTATATATATATATATATATATCTATATATAATATATATATATATATATATACATCACCTACATATATATATACCATACATATATATATATATCTATATATATATATATATCATCATATATATATATATATATAATATATATATATATATATATATATATATATATACTAAATATCTGTGTGTGTTGCTTACAAAGCCATTAATATCCCTCCAAATCGTTAAAATGAGATGCAGTAAATGATTTGTGAATATTGTCTACTAATCCTCGCCGACAAACGGTCCAAAAATCTCGCGATTTCAGTGAATGTCAAGATAATCTTTAAGCTCTGGTTGTGGGGCTCTTTTGACAAGCAAATTAAGCTGTGTCTCTTGAAACCATTGAATGAATTTGCAACCCTATCTCTCTCTCTCTCTCTCTCTCTCTCTCTCTCTCGTCTCTCTCTCTCTCTCTCTCCTCTATTTTCTCTCTCTCCTCTTTTATTCAGGAGCTACCTTAGGCCATAAAATCATAACGTCAATGCCAAAGAGCTGAACATCAAAGAAGTCCTTCCAGCTCCTTATTTACACAGGTATGAGTTGATCACTCGAAATTCCTTCATTGCTGAAGCAATGCAGAAATTATTCAAGACTTAGACGCAAGATCTGCGTAATAGGAGTAAAGACAATTTATCGATGCAACTATCTGATTGCCCGAGTAATGATCATGTTGTGAACAAGCTTTAAACGTGCCTTCCTTTCACGTACTATCGCTTACCTTTATTGATCAAATATAATATATATTATATATATTAATATATTATACTAGTATATATTATAATATAAATAATATTAAATACAAATTATATATATATATCGTATATAATAAGTATATATATAATATTTTATAATATAGGTGATGCATGTATATATATATATATATATATATATATATATATATATATATATATATATATATATATATATATATATATATGTATGTATGTATAGATTTCCCCAAATAAATCCTCTGTTGTTAATAATAAATCAAGTTTTACTATATCATCTAGTCTTTTGTTCAACATACTAATGGTATAACACGAAATACTATTTGTTTTTCCAAATAAATTTTCTAGTATCAATATTACACCTGGTTAGCTGACTACATATGTTTTTTTTTTTATTCGGGAATGGTTTCTCAAAATATTAAGGGATTATTATCTCATACACATGGGATTTACCCTAATAATCCGTGGCTTTTGGAATAGTGATATTCATTAAACTTTCAAGTAACCTCCACTTTTATGGGTGAGCATAACATATTTATCATATTCATGAAAATAGGTGAGAGGATTATTTATTCAAAAATAGAACCCAATCTCGTGCTTTGGCTTTCCGTTGAAATATAGTTTTATCTTTTTTTCTAATTTTTACTTTAATTTTCGGGTTTATATTACTTTGAATCCGCATCAGACCGCTACTCAGGAATATTTGATATTCTGGTTTCGGATTTAGTCCTTTCTCAAAGGTAAACACATTAGTGGGAAGTCTTACAGATATTCTAATGCACATTTGTCTCCCCTTCCCAACTCCCAGACCTTATCCCAGTTCTTAAATATGAGCTTACAACAGATGTAAAACAAATGTCAGTTATTTGTAGCATTTTTTAAACAGTCAGTTAAAAGGCTTCTTATCAGTCCACTCGCACCTTGCCTCTTCTTTGCTTAGTCTTTCTATTTCCACTTCTTTCCTTGTCTTTTTTTGTCTATCAGTCCTATCATGACATGCTACGAGATCCCGCGTACAGTTCAAGTCTGCTACATTCTAAACTGTGATTTATTAGTCGTTATAAATGGAGGATGGATGTATGTATGTATGTATATATATATATATATATATATATATATATATATATATATATATATATATATATATATATATATAATATATAATACATATGTATATATATATATATATATATATATATATATATTATATATAATATATATATATATATATATATACATTCAAAACATAAAAATAAAAAATCTTATGACCGTTGTTATAAGTATAAATAGTATTCACGTTTGTATTACCACCTTCATATCACTGAATGACCTACGGGCTGCTGTAGAAAAGGAGTATGTGATCCGACTCATGTTGAATATTCCCCTATTAACAATCGGCCATAGTAGTTTTTCAAAATACCAGAACAGTGGTCTTGACAAAACCAATCAATGGACGTTACAAATCTTATAGTTCACCGGAAACAGATTCATTAGAATCGGAAAAAAACTACGGCGATGTGAAGACTGCTTATCGAAACCTCTAAAGCAATTGCTTTTGAGATATAATATATATAATATATATAGATAATATATACATATATTTATTTATATCATATATATATCTATAATATATTATATATATATATAATATATCATATATATATGTAACATATTTAATATATTAATATGATATATAATATATATTATATATATATATATTATATATATATATATATTATATATATATATATATATATATATAATATATATAATATAATATATATATATATATATAATATATATATATTTATAATATATATAATATATTATATTATATAATACTATTATATATATATATAATTAATATATATAATAATTATTATATTTATAATTATATAATATATTATATATATAAGTATAATATATTATTATAATTATATATTATATAAATTAACTAATAATATATATATATATATATATATATATGTAGTATATATACATATATTAGATATAATATAAATATATATAGTATAATGCTATATATTAATATTATATATATATAATAATATATATATATATATATATATATATATATATCTCTATATATTCTATTATCTCTATATATATATTATATAATCTATATATGTATAATATATATATATATATATATATATATATATATATATATATATATATATATATATATATATATATATATATATATATATATATATATATATATATATATATATATATATATATATATAT
>NC_061089.1:82544280-82553057 GCF_015104395.2 Macrobrachium nipponense
ATATATATATATATATATATATATATATATATATATATATATGTATATATTATATATATCTATATATTATATATATATATATATATCTATATATATATATATCTATATATATATATATATTATATATAATATATATATATTATATATATATATATATATGATATATATATCTATATATATCTATATATATCTATATATCTATATATATATATATATATATATATATATATATATATATATATATATATATATATATATATATATATATATATATATATATATATATATATATATATATTATAATTATATATTGTTACGACCACTTTGGCCGTAATACGGTTCTTTATATTTCAATAGTCACGGATCGTAGGCAGTAAGAAAGTACACAGGGTATGAGGAATGTGGACACAAACACCAGAACTAAATTAACAATATTTATTACAAATACACTAACACTAAATAAGCCTTGTGAGGAAACTTAACATTAAATATACAAAATACAAGGAGCAAATAACAGCTCACAAGGACTCCTAATACTGAAAGCTAACCCTAACAAAGTAAAGATAATATGCCAAAGGCTCAAATAATAATAACACGGGCCCAATAATAAAACCACTAGCCTACAAAATATAAGAAAGAAGGAAGACCAGAGAAAATGAAGTTAGAAAAACCTTAAATCTCCTACCTAACCGTGGCAGTTCTAAACTTAAAACTAATTCAAATAAACATTTTGAGGGGCAAAAAATACCAAAATATCGACCACTCAATATAACATGCATATATATATACAAATAAGATTAATATTTGATTACGCAGATCCTCGCGTACAACGAAGTGCACAGGATTTCATGGAGGTTGTGTTTCTACTCCCGGCAGCTAAACAGGGGAGCTCACGAATTGTCCAGGTAGATACAGGGGTAGAGTTCGATCCCGAGGGACAACACAGGATAATCACCTCTTACCTGGCAATTGCCTCCCTACTTGCCTCCTCACGAGCCCTAAGTTCTCCTGGACCAATAGCTAGAGATGGACAACATAGGACAGTGATTGGCGTAACGCCTCCTATGTGACTGGACAGCGACAACCACGTCTTCCGCCAAATCCTCAGGCGGGAAACAGGAGTACAGGGGCGTCGCAAGTGACTAACACCTGCGAAATCACAGCCGTGATCAAACTCCAACGATGTACGTAGGCCGTAGATGGCTCAGCACATCTACGCAAAACCACTTCCAAGGGAGGTCCGTCGGAGTATTCCTTCAAAAAGGCGTAAGACAAATCTCCAGAAGGCTGCCAACAAAAGAGCGTACGTCCAGAAGCTTAGACAGGCCCGAACTATTTTTGGCCGGCCTCCACTCACAGCACTACAGTTCCATTCCAACTCGAAAACAAAATAAAAACAATCGTTAACACGATAGTTAGGTAATTCACAACAAGAGGAGGAATCACTGAGCAAAAACACTGAACGTTACGTTAGCGTAAAAAAAATACAGCTGCTGAACTAAATATAAGAGAATACTTAAAACTAAGTTACAAGGCTGATTTAAGAAATAAACAATCAATAAATTACGTTAATTTGACACCTTCCTCCCCCTCAAAAAAAAAATTATTCAAATAGAATACATTTTTTTTAGTACCACAATCATATTACATACTAGAAGATAAACATATAGACAACTTAATCTAAAACATCCTGCAAGGGAAAAAAAGAGAGAACTTAATCTAAAATATCCTGCAAGGGAAAACAATAAGGTGAAGCAAAACTCGGAACATAATGAAACAGACTTAAGACAAAGCCCGAATCCATACACCATTTTAAACATGATCAAAATTGACTACCTTAAATATAATTTTCAATACAAACCCCGAAGGAGAAATGAGAAGGGCGAGGGAAGAAGAGAAATAACCAGACTTACATCCTAGAAAGGGCATCAGGAATACAGTTATCAACACCCTTAACATGTTTAATACTTAAAGGAAACTCCTGCAGCTGAAGAGCCCAACGCAGAATCCTCTGGTTAGAACCTTTCATTCTTTCGATGAACACCAAAGGGTTATGGTCCGTCCAAATTTCTACGGGAAAGGAAAAATTAGTAACGTACGGTTTGAAATGAACCAAGGTACGAATTAAAGCTAGTGCCTCCTTCTCGATGGTAGAATACCTTCTCTCAGCATCCAGCAACTTACGACTAAAGTATGATACTGGACGCACTTCACCATCTTCACGTCTTTGAAAAGTACTCCACCTATACCCACATCACTGGCATCTACAGCCACAATAAACGGTTTCTGAAAGTCAGGAGACATTAGAATGGGGTTAGACATCAATACAGTTTTCAGTTTTAAAAAAGATTCCTCACATTGAGAAGACCATACAAACTTTTGTCCCTTCTGCAATAGTTGAGTAAGGGGCTGAGCAATGTCAGAGAAGTTCCAGATGAATCGCCTATAATAACCCAACATACCTAAAATTCTCCGGACCTCCCTACATTGCGCGGCCTTTGCAAATTTAATAGAGCCTCGAGGTTAGCTTGTTTAGGAGTAACCCGACCTAAACTAACCTCGTGACCTAGATAACACACCTTGGCTTTACCAAATTCACATTTACTCAAATTTACAACAAGACCAGCGGCTCTCAAGGCCTCAAATACCTTCTTTAACCTCACCAAATGAGTCCGGCAGTCATTACTGTGAATAACCAAATCATCTATATAAATTTCTGTACCCTCCAGACCACATATAACTCGGTTCATCAACCGCTGGAAGGTACACGGCTGCATTTTTCATCCCAAAGGGCATTACCTTACATTCGTAAAGCCCAAAGGGCGTAACAAAAGCGGAAATCTCACGAGCTCGATCCGATAGGGGAACCTGCCAATACCCCTTTAAAAGATCCAATTTAGTTATAAACTTAGCAGGTCCTATCCGATCAAGACAGTCCTCGATACGAGGCAAAGGGAAAGAGTCATTCTTTGTATTAGCATTGACCTTGCGGTAGTCCACACACATGCGAAACTGCCCGTCAGGTTTTTTAACAAGTACAATAGGTGAGCTCCAAGGACTTACCGAAGGTCTAATTAAATCATGCTCCAACATATACTTTATCTCCTTCTCGACAATATCACGTTTTTCTGGATTTAATCGATAAGGACTTTGTTTGACTGGGGAAGCACTGCCCACATCAACATCGTGTTGGAGCAAGGTCGTTCTACCTGGAGAGGCCTGAAATAAGTCTGAAAAAGAAGATATTAATTTTATCATGTCATCCTTCTGAATACCCTCCAGATGCTCCAAACCCTTTTCTAAAGTTTCCAAATTTTGCATATTAACTGTACGAGCATCTGAAGATACCTGGCAAAACAAGTCGGCTGGTTCTTCTAACGTGGGTTCTAACACTAGAGACACTGGCTCATACACTATAGCTAGGGGGTCAAGTCTACCAACTGTGTAAGATTTCAATCTATTAATGTGGAATATCCGACACTTACGTTTGGTCCCAGGAGCTTCCACTTCATAATTGACATCAGACAATTTCCGAAGTACCTTCCAAGGCCCCTTATACCTAGGTTCCAGAAAATTGTCAGAGTCTGTGCTCAGAACCAAAACAAGCTCACCAGGCTCAAACGAACGTGCCTTACTCTTCTTATCATAATTTTCCTTCATTGAGGCCTGAGACAACACCAAATTATCCTGGGCAAATTTCCAGGCAGCTGATAATCTACTTCTCAGGTCCTCAACAAACTCACCCACATTCAATACTTTCTTATGACTAACCTCTAGCAACTCAAGGAAAATTTCTAGAGGACCACGTACCTTATGTCCAAAAATCTACTCAAATGGAGCTACTCCTGTGGAAGAATTGGGATGATTACGTATAGCAAAGAGGGCAAAGGGAAGACCTTTATCCCAATCCTCGCCTTGCTCATAACAGTACTTTTTTAGAATAGACTTAAGGGTTTGGTGGAACCTTTCCACTACGCCCTGACTCTCTGGGTGGTAAGGTACACTGGTAATGTGCTGAATGGCCAGTTCAGCACATTTACCTTTAAATACCTTGCTCGTGAAATTAGTGCCACAATCTGTTTGAATTTTACGAGGCAACCATACCTGGAAAAAATTCTATTAGCTTCTCAAACACTACTTTGGATGTAATTTTCCTCATAGGAAAAGCTTCAGGAAACCTTGACGCTCTGTCCATTATAGTCAAAAGATAAGTAAATCCCGATTTAGTTCGGGGCAAAGGCCCAACCACATCAACAACCAACTCGGCAAAAGGATCCCCAATTGCAGGAATTGGATGCAAAGGGCTTTAGGAATAGGTTTATTAGGTTTACCCATTACTTGACATGTTTCACAACTTCCTACAAATTTCTTCACTGAGGATTTCAATCCTGGCCACCAAAAATATTTTGCCAATCTACTATGTGTTTTGCAAACTCCAAATGGCCAGAAAAGGAATCCTCATGAGCTAAACTAAGGACATCATTCTGATATTTTGAAGGTACCACAATCTGTTCTACCCGAGAGGTTTGGTTCAAGCCGTGATCCACAGGACGACTAACTCTATACAACAAACCTCTAATCCCACAGAACCTTGGTTTTGTTAAATCATCCGTACCTCCTAATTCATAATTGAATTCAGCCTTCTGAGCTTCAATAAAGCTTACACGGTCACAATCAGGATTAAAATATTTTATTCATAAAACTACTACTACTACTACTACAGACCCGGTCTCTCTACCTCTACCTCTAAACTACTAAAGTTAAAATTATCCTCATTCTGTAAGGCGGCAGCAGCCTTTGCAGAAGCTCGAGTGGTAATTGCCACAGGACTTGCAGTTACGGACACTATTGGGAATAATTCATAACCTCGGACATCCAACATATCATTTCCCAAAATGCCGTCAATACCAGGGATGGGGAGCTTTTCTACCACTGCCAATTCTGTCACCTTGTGATACCCTGGGAAGAATGCCTCTACCTCCACCAAAGGCGCAGAAACCACTGTATCAGGAAACCCACCCAGGACCACATAATTTCCAGAATGCTCACCAACATCCTTCAAAACCTTTGACAACACCAATGATCGAGCAGACCCAGTGTCCCTTAAGAAGTTCACTCTGACAACTTTACTATCAACAACCAAACTGCCAGGCCAAATATATTTGTCAAAAAGTCACAAAGGAGAGCTAGTAGGCGATTGATTTATTTCACCTCCACTACCGCTAAACCTAACCCTTCCTTCAGTTCCTGGGAACTCTCAACTTCAGTATTAGGGGTAGTAGGGGCATTGGCTATCAAAGATACGGGGACGTTGTTACCTCCCCTTCCGTTCCGCTGGAGATACCTCCTCCGGGCAGGACACCGAGCTTGAAAGTGCCCCTGCTCGTGACACCAAAAACAAGTTCCCCTATCTCTACCAACATTATTAGAATTTTGGTTACTCTTGGAAAACACCCGAGTGTTCCTTCCACTCGTGTTATTTTCCTGGCTAGCTTCAACCTTTGTTCTAAAGGGGTTATTGGATCTCCAATTATTGTTCGGCCTGGCAGGCTGGGATTTAAAGACTGATGGGCAAAAACTACTGTTACCTACACGGTGTGTTAAAATATATTCATCAGCTATCTGAGCGGCTTTACTTAAGTTACACGCTTTAACCTCCTCCAGGTGAATTCTAAGTTCCTTACTACATGTTTTTTTAAATTCCTCAAGTAGCATCAGCTCCCTCAAGGAGGAGAAGGAGACCACCTGACGACTCTTTACCCAGTCATCAAACTGCTCCTCCTTAAGACGGGCATACTCTACATAAGACATAGTATTGGGCTTCATAGAAGTTCGGAATTTCAGGCGATAAGCCTCAGGGACCAAGTCATATGCCTTGAGAATCAACGCCTTAACCTTACTATAATCTCTGGCTACACTCTCTTCCAAAGCATTATATTGGCGAATGGCCTTGCCTACTAACCTGCATTGAATTAGTACAGTCCACATCTCAGTGGGCCAAGACAACCTAGTGGCCACCCGCTCAAAAGCCTTAAAGAACTCAGGCACGTTACCCTCATCAAACACAGGCACCAACTTTAATGCCGCACTCATGTTAAACCTATCGGAAGAAGGACCGGTGGGAGTACTGTTAAAGTCAGGGTTAGCGCGTAACCTAGCCAAGTCTAAGTTAATTCTAGCCATTTCCAACTCATGGCGCCTCGCCCTCTCATTCTCTTCGAATTGTACCTTCAATAACTCTATTCGTTTACAAATTATGGTAAGGTCCTCATTTTCAGGATTCACCACAGACTGTACTGGCTCTGGCTGTACCTCTACAAAGGGGTTATTAGAAACTTTAGTTTTTACTGTTAAATTAGCTGGACCAGTATAAATAACACCGGTACGAGGGTGGTCCTCAAACAGAGAAAGCCCAGGATTAACACTAACCTCATCAACAGAATTCTCATCATCAGAACTTCCACTCATCATATCCCTAGCCAAATCCTCACCCTCGGCTATACCACGAGCCACCATCGCCTTAACAGACAACAATAACTGAGCCTTAGTGTCCGTGGGTCTAAAAGAAATATTTAACCAACGAGCACAACTCCTTAAATGCTCCTTACTTAAGACAGCTAGATATTTGATACAGTCAGCAGACCCCAAAAATTCGGCTGGGTCAAAAACAAAGTCTTCCATAGTGAATTACCTATAAGGGGGGAAAGTAAGGCAAGCAACAAAATCAAATCAAATATTGTAACCTATCCCAGAGTTGCTCCACAAACCCAAACTCTGTGCACACCTGCGTACGATCCTGTCACGGTCGCCAAATTGTTATGACTCCTTTGGCCGTAATACAGGTTCTTTATATTTCAATAATCACAGGGATTGTAGGCAGTAAGAAAGTACACAGGGTATGAGGAATGTGGACACAAACACCAGAACAAAATTAACAATATTTAATTACAAAATACACTTAACACTAAATAAGCCTTGTGAGGAAACTTAACATTAAATATACAAAATACAAGGAGCAAATAACAGCTCACAAGGACTCCTAATACTGAAAGCTAACCCTAACAAAGTAAAGAATATAATATGCCAAAGGCTCAAATAATAATAACACGGGCCCAATAATAAAACCACTAGCCTACAAAATATAAGAAAGAAGGAAGACCAGAGAAAATGAAGTTAGGAAAACCTTAAATCTCCTACCTAACCGTGGCAGTTCTAAACTTAAAACTAATTCAAATAAACATTTTGAGGGGCAAAAATACCAAATATCGACCACTCAATATAACATGCATATATATATACAAATAAGATTAATATTTGATTACGCAGATCCTCGCGTACAACGAAGTGCACAGGAGTTCACGGAGGTTGTTTCTACCTCCCGGCAGCTAAACAGGGGAGCTCACGAATTGTCCAGGTAGATACAGGGGTAGAGTTCGATCCCGAGGGACAACACAGGATAATCTCCTCTTACCTGGCAATTGCCTCCCTACGTGCCTCCTCACGAGCCCTAAGCTCTCCCGGACCAGCAGCTGGAGATGGACAACACCGGACAGTGGTTGGCGTAACGCCTCCTACGTGGCGGGACAGCGACGACCACGTCTTCCGCCAAATCCTCAGGCGGGAAACAGGAGTACAGGGGCGTCGCAAGTGACTAACACCTGCGAAATCACAGCCGTGATCAAACTCCAACGATGTACGTAGGCCGTAGATGGCTCAGCACATCTACGCAAAACCACTTCCAAGGGAGGTCCGTCGGAGTATTCCTTCAAAAAGGCGTAAGACAAATCTCCAGAAGGCTGCCAACAAAAGAGCGTACGTCCAGAAGCTTAGACAGGCCCGAACTATTTTTGGCCGGCCTCCACTCACAGCACTACAGTTCCATTCCAACTCGAAAACAAAATAAAAACAATCGTTAACACGATAGTTAGGTAATTCACAACAAGAGGAGGAATCACTGAGCAAAAA
The DNA here is from genome assembly GCF_015104395.2 of Macrobrachium nipponense. Classification (NCBI taxonomy): domain Eukaryota; kingdom Metazoa; phylum Arthropoda; class Malacostraca; order Decapoda; family Palaemonidae; genus Macrobrachium; species Macrobrachium nipponense. The sequence goes on from NC_061089.1 coordinate 82,552,246, forward strand.
CACTGAACGTTACGTTAGCGTAAAAAAAATACAGCTGCTGAACTAAATATAAGAGAATATATATATATATATATATTATATATATATATATATATATATATATATATATATATATATATATATATATATATATATATATTATATATATATAGTATATATATATATATATATATATATATATATATATATATATATATATATATATATATATATATATATATATATATATATATATATATATATATATATATATATATATATATATATATATATATATATATATATATATCTATATATATTATATCTATATATATATATATATATATATATATATATATATATATATATATATATATATATATATATATATATATATATACGACTACAGATCTAGTTCTAGTATTAAATTCACTACAAGCTCCCTGAACTGGTTATCATGTATATATATATATATATATATATATATATATATATATATATATATATATATATATATATATATATATATATTATATATATACATGATAACCAGTTCAGGAAAGCAACGATTTTAGAGTCAGTCAAGGGGAAAAGAGTTTTATCCGGAGAAAAGTTAAACTCAATGATAATAATTAAAACATACCCATGGGAATAGAGCCAAATCCAGTTATGAAGATAAAACTACTAGAATAAACTAGAATAAACTAGCTTTCACCGTAGATCATAACAGTCAGTATATACGAAGTAAGAATCAAAAATTTTTAAGCCAGTTTACCCATTGTTAAAAAAATTTTGAAGTATCCCAAGGATCAATATAGCTGCGTCTATTGCAA
>NC_061089.1:82553557-82558557 GCF_015104395.2 Macrobrachium nipponense
CTCCGTATGCAAATGGCACACTAGTTTATGGCTTTGCTTAATTTGATAATTCTTATAACAAAAGAAATTGCAATATTTACTTATTTTTTGAAATTTACGGAAGTTTATTGTTTATATATAATTGCTGCGTTACTTTAACTTCTTAAACGTCTTTTTAATTTATAAACGTCCCAACGTTAACGTTCACGCTGGTCTTCTCGAAATGTTTGCGTTTAATTTGCCTGAACTGAAATTACTTGAAGACAAATAATTTAGCTGTTTATAAATATATTCTGGTCGGTAATTTGAAATTTTGGTAAAAAATTTGCAGGTATAAAAGCACGAGGTTGAGGAGTTTGTAAAATATAGCACAACTAACACCATTAGTCAGTGAATAGTGTATAAGTAATGATTTTCCAGTCGGAGATTCTGTATAAAATATTAAAATTGCAATATCGGCGTCTTTTATTGTTGCCGGCACTGAATACGGCGACGAAATATCCTTTCTTGTTAAAATATTAATTTTCTGTGGCGACTAATGTAAAATTTGGCATTTTGATGGTAGAGAAACGCTATGAAACCAAAATATCTCAATATTGAAATAAGAAAACTAGAATTTTGGTAAAAATCATATCAGTATAAATTTAATTCTGAAAAAAAATTTTCTCTCTCATTTGAAGCCTCGTTTCTCAATTCTCTTTTCATGAAGGAATTCATTCATTCGTGCATTAAACATCAACTGTCTAGTTATCTGTTTCCTAGAACGAAGAAGTCAATGAAACATTGATCAATAATTTTTGTATTATAATTTTCAAACGTGCATCCATTTCCTGTTAGTCTGGGATTGGAGTCATCGTCCCTCAAACCAATTTTCTTCAGAAGGGGTGACTTTGAAGCGCTCATTCATTTCAGCTTGATTTCATTTCCCCGGAAGAATTAGTATACATTTCACTCTTTCAGTGGAACTGAATACACGGATCTTGCCCTATTTCCATTAGAAACAATAATTTCTATACTGTCTCATATTTTTCAGAATGGTTCATCATTGCAAAGGCATCCATTCTTAGACATATCACGCAGAGATAAACAACCATAATTGAGCATTCCTTATTCCTGCTGAAGTAGGTATATATAAAAAATAAAGCTGTTAGCAATTACTGTCATTTTGTTTATTCCTAAACAAAGACTGAGTAGCGAGAGCTGAACTCAGAAGCTACAGCAATAAGAAAAGTCAAGAGAATAAGAAATTTTGCGAATTGGTGAGGTTGTGTGAAATTGCCTGGAAAATAGCCGGGAAGTATTTTCTTGAACTATCGCTCCATCTTTTATGGGAAAGAATAAGGAACTTCGAGTACTGGGGAACTCAGTTGGAAAATTTGGAAAGCTTAGAATATTGGTTCTGGTATTATTATGATGCTACTTTATGAGAAGCGGGTTATTGGTAATTCATTTGACGTAAACGTTTCTGGTTAAATATCCTTACTCTGTACAGTACTCACGTACTTAGGGACAAATAGAGACATATACATACGTATATATATATTATATATATATATATATATATATATATATATATATATATATATATATATATATATATATATATATATATATATATATATATATATATATATAATCTGTGTGTGCGTGCAGTGGTGTGTGCATGTGTGTTTATAGTAATCAGTCAAGCGGCTTAATAGGGTCAGAATAATGGCGAAATCCGAATAATAGCGAGTGAAAAAATGTAGGGTTGTTCAAGGGCAACTCTGCACCCTTCTTCACCTAACTTTGTCAATGCCACATAACTGTAAACATTCTGTATATTTGTAAACAGAAACCATCACACTTTACGCTGAAAACGTTATGCAAAAGGCAGTTATCTACCATTACTCCCCATATTTGTGACAAAATATATTTCATATTCAGGGTGTTTCGAAATTAGAGTCCTCCCCCCCTCCCCCCTCTCTACAGCATTAACTAAAATTGATAAGGACAAAAACAAAAGTAATCCAGAACAGGTATTTGTTTAAGTTTCTCTCTGAGTATTTGATATTTTGTGTGGCTTCCATCTGTCTGTGTCACAGCCTGCATTCTTTTGAGGGGTATGAGTTCAGCAAATCACAAAAAAGCTGAAACTCAAACTTCATTTCCCTGAGCACTTCGGTCACCTCTCTTCACAGGTCGTCGAGTTTTGGTATACCATCATAGTTCATTGTGCTCGCTTTAACATGATCCTTTAAGATACTACCAATGTTTTCACACACATTAAGATCATGGGAGCTACCTGGAAATTCACTTGACGAGAAGAAATCGATACCACTGTTTCGAAGCAGCTCCTGTATCTGAAGAGCTTTGAAACGGTGCCTTATCATGCAAAAATGTGACTTATTCAACAGATAACACATTTTCAGGATCTTTGAGGAAAGGAAATACTCCACTAGTAAGCACAGTTTCTCTGAAGTATTCACCATTCCATGACTGTCCTTTTTCTTTGATGATCCACATTAACCGTTTGGCTGTGAAACAGAAAAATTCCCAAACATTCAGGAAATATTACATTTGTTCTGTAGAGGGGGGCTCTAATTTCGAAACACCCTGTATATATGTGCGCGTGTTGGTGGTGGTGGTGTGTGTGTGTGTATAGTAATCAGTCAATCGGCTTAATAGGGACAAGGGTCCTTCAGATAAAGGCGAAATCCGAATAATAGCGAGGGAAAAAATGTAGGGCTGTTCAATGGCAACTCTGCACAATTCTTTACCTAACCTTGTCAATGCCACATAAAGCACTGCAACCATCACACTTTGCACTGAGAACGTTATGCAAAAGGCAGTTATCTACCAATGTTCCCCATATCTGTGACAAAATATATTTCATATATATGCAATAAAAAAATACGATCCCTTCTTTTTCTCTCCCTGGTAAATGACCCAGTTCAGTAAGCAGGTAACCTACTTGTGCTTACCAGACCTACCATGGTTTTATAACCATTAATGTATTTTTTATGCAGTAACTTTCTTATTAGTTGTTACCATATTGTGTTACCATACACAAGATAAAAACGTGTAGGCTATGGTAATGAAACTGATATTTTACTTACCGAATCTATTTATACTGTATTATTATATTGCTTTATTATCACTGTAATATGTATAAAGAAAACTCGTTCCGCGATTTGTAAAGTTTATGTTCCCCTCCCCCCACCCCCATCCTCTCTCTTTCTCTCTCTCAATACTGTACATATCCTTAAATGAAATATGAAATACTGTATCACAAACATTAAAATATGGAACTAAAACACAAGGAAAGTTACGATGCTATCGATTTCTTTTCTTTCTTTTTATTCTTTGCTTAATTTACTTTATCGGTTTTATTAAAAGTTTAGTTGATTCTAATCATAAGAGTACAGAAGATAATCTTTTATCAGTGTTGATATTTCATTATGAATTGCCGTAAAAGTATCTAAAATCCGAATTTTATATGTAAGCAAATAGTGTATGAGCGGGTGTGATACTGCATTAGGCTTTAAAGTAGCACATACCTCATTCTCTCTCTCTCTCTCTCTCTCTCTCTCTCTCTCTCTCTCTCTCTCTACTTTATATCAGTAGAGTACATATCCTTTAATGCAATATCAGTTATTGTAACATAAACATAAAAAGAAAACTAAACAAACGCCAGGAAGTTCACAATGCCATCGAATGACTGCGTGAGTTCACGGGCATATTCCATATTTTTTTATTTATCTGATTAACTGTATCACATTTCATTAAAAGTTTAGTTCACTGTAAGTGAGATTATCACACATTGTAATAGTACACAAGAGATTATTTTATCACTGTTGATGTTTCATTGCTAATCACCATAAAACTATTTAAATCCGAATTTCATATGTAGGCAATACAATACCAAACAGACTAAAGCAAGTTAATCCCACTCCACAGAATTAGTGTGTATGTAGTTGTTTTTCTCTTTGCTTTGCTCAATTTAATGTACCGTACTCTCTCTCTCTCTCTCTCTCTCTCTCGTACCTGTCTGTCTCTTCTGTGCTGTGCATAACCTATGATAAAATGTGAATTACTATAACATAACGTATAAAAACAAAACCAAATAAGCTCTGTCAAGTCAGGTTAACCCAGCCCTCTTCTCCCATCCAACACTGCATACCTACCTCCTCCCCAGGCATAGAAACTCCTCCCCAGCTTCAACCACCTTCCAAAACAACACCTCTGAGCCTCACTGCCCTCCCCCAACCCCAACATGGAAACTTCTGGAGGTTTCCCTCTCCCTCCAAGACCATTTCTTGGTCAGTCCGAGTGTCAGCAGTGGAAGCAAAAAAAAAATTTTTTTTTCATGCCATACCATCGGAGGGCACCTTTTTTGTTTCTATTTTTTGGCACATGCACTCACTTACACACACAAACACACACGCACGTGCGCGCGCGCACACACACACACACACACACACACACACATATATATATATATATATATATATATATATATATATATATTATATAATAATATATTATATATATAATATATATATATATATATATATATATATATATATCTCTCTCTCTCCTCTCTTCTCTCTCTCTCTCTCTCTCTCTCTCTCTCTTTGGGAGGGGTCAGGGTGAATCGGATAATGTCGAGTTTTGGATAATGGCAATCCGAAAAACCTGAGGGATATATATATATATATATATATATATATATATATATATAATATTATATATATATATATATATATATATATAATATATATATGGTTATGATGTACCTGGAAATGCACAACTGGGGAAGATAAAGTAAAGCGTATCTGACATTAACCTAGACAATGAGGGGCAATCACATATAAAATTACTGCTGATGGCCTACTTCAGACTGGGTAACAGGGAAACGCTACAGGTTTAGCTAAATTGATTATATTGACAGGATTACACCATATGGGTTCAAGGGGACCTAAGGACCCTGTAACATTAATTGCAAATGACAATGAATTAGATCTTGAAGTATACGAACA
>NC_061089.1:82563557-82578557 GCF_015104395.2 Macrobrachium nipponense
CTGCTTGATAGTATGGATTTACTACGAAAGGATTGTTACATAAGACACCAGGTTACATTGATAATACATTTCATAAATAAATAAACAAACAGTGACAATCATTACTCAATACGATTAAACAAGACCAACAATAAGCCAAAGCCCAGTACACACAAAACTAACTCCAAAAGATCGGGAAAAACATCACTGTGAATATAAATATCAAGATATAACAATCAACATTACCCCATAACTCAGCAACCTAGGTCGGAGGACGAGAAAATAAATAATATTAATAGGACCCACGCAGGCGTCAGGCAAGAACTAACTCAAAACCGGAATGACGAGAACAAAATTAAAGCAAATAAGCATCCAACCAATTCCTTTAATTATCCAAACAACTGAACAACCTATTGAAAAGGTAGTTAGCATTTGCGTAAAAAACAAATAAACAAATTACCATATGACTACGCTAACAAAATAAAAACATTTATTGAATGTTTGTTAAAATACAATTATATATATATCTATAGATTATATATATATATATATATATATAATATATATATTATATAATATATATATATATATATATATATATTTATATACATATATATATACCATATATATATATATATATATATATATATAGTATATATATGTATATATATATATATATATATATATATAATATAATATATATATCATATATATATAGTATATATATATATATATATATATATATAATATATATCATATATATATATATATACTATATATATGTATATATATATATATATATATATATATCTATATCATATATATATATATATATATATATATACTATATATATATATATATATATATATATATATATATATATATAGTATATATTATATATACATAATTATTATATATATATATATTCTATTATATAATATATATATTAATATAATAATTATAAGTATATATATGTATAGCTTAAAGTAAATTAATAATTTTGTTAATATTATTTGTTAATAGTTGTCCAACCTTTGATCTTATTTTAGGATAAGTTTTTTTGTTTTTTTTAACAAGTTAGTATCGTTTATTAGTTCGATGAACTCTGTAAGGGAGTCATATGACTTCGCAGTTTTGCTTTGTTTACCGCCTTCTCCCCCGGTATTAGTGAACCATTGAAGTGCCGTATTAACGATCGTTGTTTTCTCTCCTATGAGCTGTGTTAACTCGAGTGGAAGGCTTGATCGTAAGGGTGGTGATTCGTGACAGAGTTAGTTCGAGTTCCTCCTCACAGCCTGACGCTTTGCCACTTAAACTTTGGTCACTTCCGCAGTTTTGTACGGAGATTTGGAGATTTGGATCACGGCTTCTTTAATCCTTCGCTGCCTTGTGTGTGGTTGCTGGTGTTTGTCACCCGCGGCATTCGTCAGCCACGCCCCTTCCCTCGTTCTTCGGAAGGGTTCCGAACGAGTTGGCCTATATCTACTGAGAACGTTGCAGTTTGTGGCGTGCGAGATCCGTTGACGTCCCGGATCTCGGAGGCTACCACCTCGGTGTTTCCCGTGGTATTTTGGGTTGCCTGTAGGCATTGCAGCTTGACCCGGTTGACCTCTGCATCAGCGTCAGTGATTCTTGGAACTCGTGGAGACAAGTAGGGCGGCTTTCTACAGGTATGAGATGTTTTTATAACTATTAAGACGATCGTGGATCGCTGGGTACCTGTAGATTTGCACGCCCTTGTTTGCAGTACGGTCTTCTGGATCTTGTATGACCTGAGAAGATGATTCACTAAGCCTTTCGTGATTATTCCTTTCAATCAATTTGTAAGGTTATTTTTTGTAATGTATTGTTTATTAACTCAAGTTAGTTTGTATGTATTAGGTAGAAATAATTTTAAGTTTCCCCTCTTATTTTCTCTTGCTTCCTTCTGCCTTACTTATTTTCTTAGGTTAGTTTTGTCTGGCCAGTTATTTGGAAGGTACCTGCCTGTTTGGAAGGTACCTGCCTGAAGTTTCATATTTATTATTTCCTATTTCTTATCTTAGGGTTTAATTTAGCTGTAGGTGATCTTTTAAAGATCTTAAGGTTGGTTTTCCTTTGATTTATACATTCATTTATTTTGGTTATTATTGTTACCAACCATTACCTCTTTTTGTGTGTTTGTAAATAAATATTGTAACTTTTGTTGAGGTGTTTGTTCTATTGTTCCTAAGTTGCTGTGTTACATTTGTACTGACCGCAAATTCTGAGTAGAGACAAGAACCCTTGAAATTACGGCCGTAAATAAGGTCGTAACAATCTGGCGACCGTAACAGGATTTGCGCTCAGGTGTACACAGTAAATGGGACTTTAGAACGCTCTTCTGTGGTGGTTATAGTATTTATTTTTGGAAATACCTTTTCTCTCCTACCACTATGGATAATTTTGGAAGACTTTGAGTTTAGTCCTGCAGAGTTTTTAGGGTCTGCCGACTGTATTAGGCATTTACCAGTACTAGGTAAGGAGTATCTTGTTAGTTGTGCTAGGTGGTTAGGTATTCCGTTCAAAATGACGGATACCAAGAGGAAGTTATTGATAATGGTGAAGAACAGTGTTGTGCAAGGTTTGGCTGAAGCTGAGGGGTTAGTTGGGGAAAATATTAGTGATAGAGGTAGTGAATTAGGGAATGATGTAGGTTTTTAGTTGTAGATGATAATGAATTAGTGGTGGTGTAGGTTTTTCGTTATTTGATGATCCTCCTCAGACTGGAGTCATTTATGAAGGTCCGGCCAATTTGCCTCCAAGAGGAAATATTACCACAAACCCCTTCTTAAACTGAAGAGAATTTAGTGCCAACAGTTCCTACAGTTCCTGTAAATTCTGATTCAAAGGAAATTCAGGAATATGACTTAATTTGTAAAAAGATAGAGTTGTTGGAATTGGAACATGCGGAGAACGAGAGGGTGAGGAGGCATGGAGTAGAGATGACCAACCTTAATTTGGAAATGGCTAGGTTACAGGGGGCCCCTAACCAATTTAGCACCCCACGAGGTAGTCAGCCTGACAGGTTTAATATTGGTGCTGCATTAAAATTGGTCCCCATTTTTGATGAAAGGAATGTTCCTGAATTCTTCAAGGCCTTTGAGAGGGTGTCAGCTCGGTTGTCTTGGCCACCAGAGATGTGGACAGTGCTGATTCAGTGTAAACTGGTAGGCAAGGCAATCCGGGTATATAATGCCTTGGAAGAAGGGATAGCCAGGGATTATCACAAGGTAAAGGCACTAATTTTAAAAGCCTATGATTTGGTCCCTGAGGCATACAGGTTAAAGTTTAGGAATTTTAATAAACATCCTTCCTTATCGTATGTAGAATTTGCCAGGTTCAAGGAGGAACAGTTTGACGACTGGGGTAAAAGTCGTCAAGTTGTCACTTTTTCTTCCTTGAGAGAACTCATGCTTTTGGAGGAGTTTAGAAATCTTGCTCCAAAGAACTAAGAATTTATCTGGAAGAATTGAAGGTCACTAATTTAGGTAAGGCAGCTCAAGTGGCTGACGAATTTGTCTTGACCCATAGAACAGGTTCAGGCAATTTCGCCAGCAAGGATATGAATAGTAATAATGTAGTAAAGTCAGCGAATTTTCATAAAGGAATAAGAGGTGATAATAATAAGCCTAAGAAATCTGTGGTTCAGAATAATTTCCCTGTTAGTAAGAATGGAAAATTCACGAGTAAACCTGGTACTCGTGTATTTTCCAATGGAGGTAATTCTGGAACGAGAAATAGTAATATGAAGACTTGTTTCTGGTGTAATAAACCCGGTCATTTCCAAGGTCAGTGTCACGCCAGAACAAATTATCTTCAAAGGAATAATCCTGTGGCTTTAATGACAAGTGCATCTCCTGACGTAAAATTACCGATAATAAATAGTGGTAGTGGTGGTAATAGTACGCCCGGAGATGGAAATAATAATCCACAGGAATGACTAAAATATGATAAATACATATGGCCTGGTAAAGTCATTTATAATTCCGTCATTATTGATGTTAGGTTTTTGAGAGATACAGGGTCTGCTCGGTCGTTAGTGCTGGAAAGCAGTTTAAAAGGTTTGGTGAAGTATTCAGGGAACTTTTATTGTTCTGGGAGGTTTCCCGAACACAATAGTTTCAGCTCCTTTAGTAGAGGTAATGTTGTCATTCCCTGGGTATTATGGAAAGACCGAGTTGGCCGTTGTCGAGAGTCTTCCTATAGCTGGTATTGATGGCATATTAGGAAATGATATGATTAATAGTGATGGCCAGGAATTAGTCCCAATATTGTCAATCAATAAGTGTCCAGTGGCGGTTACCACTAGAACTGCCGCAAAGGCTGCAGACTTATTAAATAATGATTGAAGAGTTAAATTTAAGTAGTTTAGAGGTAGACGTAGATGTAGGAGACCCGGGTCTGTAGTAAGTAGTGTAGTAAGTAGTGATAATGTAATTCCTGATTGGGATCGAGCAGCTTTTATTGAAGCCCAGAAGAGAGAGTTTAATTTTGATTTAGGTGATACTTCTGACTTGATGAAGCCTCGATTCTGGGTAAAAAGGGGCATATTATATAGGGTGAGTCGTCCCCTGGTTGCTAATGATCCCCAAATGTCCCGTATTGAGCAAATAGTGGTGCCTTCTCAATTTCAGAGACAAATATTAAATTTATCTCATGATGATTCATTCTCTGGTCATTTTGGTGTCTGGAAGACGTTCCGTAGGTTGGCTAAATGTTTTTGGTGGCCAGGAATGAAATCGTCAGTAAAAAACAATATTTTGTTTTGAAAGAATGTCCAGTGTGCCAAGTGGTAGGTAAACCTAATCAGACAATTGTAAAAGCACCTTTATATCCCATACCAGCTATTGGGGAGCCATTTAATGAGCTGGTAGTTGATATAGTAGGCCCTCTGCCTAAAACTAGAACAGGTTTTATCTATTTTACTGACTGTGATGGATCGGGCATCACGATTTCCTGAAGCCATTCCCATGAAGAAAGTCACATCTAAGGCTGTATTTGACCAGTTGGTAATTTCTTTTCGAGGTATGGGATCCCTCGTAAGATACAAACTGATTGTGGAACTAATTTTACTAGTAAGGAATTTCGAAGTAAGTGTGCAGATCTGGCCATTCTGCACACTACTAGTGTTCCTTACCATCCAGAGAGTCAGGGAGTGGTGGAAAGATTCCATCAAAACTCTTAAATCAATTTTAAGAAGATTTTGTTATGAGCATGGAGAGGAAATGGGATAAGGGTCTTCCTTTTGCTCTCTTTGCTCTTAGAAGTCATCCAAATTCATCCACGGGCGTGGCTCCTTTTGAAATTAGTCTTTGGACATAAAATACGGGGCCCTTTAGAAATTTTATGAGGTTTTGAATCTGATCAAATAAAGGAGACGAACGTGGGTGAATTTGTTGATAATCTTAGAGGAAAACTTTCTAGCGCCTGGAAGTTGCTAGAGAAAATTTAGCTAGCTTTCAGGCTGCTATGAAGATTAATTATGACAAGAAAACTCGAGCACGGTCGTTTGAGCCTGGGGAATTAGTTTTGGTGTTTGGGGTTACTGATTCGGATAACTTCCTTGAACCAAGGTATAAGGGGCCTTGGAAGGTGTTGAGGAAGGTATCCGATCTTAATTATGAAATAGAGGCTCCCGGGACCAAACGAAAGTGTCGAATTTTTTCACTTAAATAGAACCTGAAACCTTATATCTCTAGTAGATCTGATCCTTTGGAAACAGGGTATGAATCGGTTTTCTTTGGTGGCAGAGGTGCTTCCTGATGGGTCTGAGGAAATAATTAATCAAGTACCTTCAGATGCTCTATCCAAGAATGTGCAATGTTTGGATGGGTTAGATGAGCATCTGAAGCATCTTGATCTAAATCAAAGAAGGGAAATGGAAGGCTTAATTCGTTCTTTTTCAGATTTGGTTAGAGATTCTCCCGGATTGACCAGTTTAATTGAACATGATGTGGTAGAAGGAGAAGCTTCACCAATTAAACAAAGTCCGTATAGACTAAATCCACTAAAATGGATATAGTCAATAAGGAAATAGAATATATGCTGAAGCATGATTTAATACAACCTTCTGTTAGTCCTTGGAGCTCCCCTATAGTATTGGTGAAGAAATCCGATGGACAGTATCGGGATGTTGTGTGGACTAATCGTAAAGTTAATACCCATACTAAAAATGATTCCTTTCCTCTTCCAAGAATTGACGACTGCATAGACCGCATTGGTTCAGCAAAGTATATTACAAAGTTGGATTTGCTCAAGGGCTACTGGCAAGTTCCTTTGTCGGATCGAGCAAGAGAAATTTCAGCATTTGTCACCCATTCGGCTTGTATGAATGCATGGTCATGCCTTTTGGGATGAGGAATGCTGCTTGTACTTTTCAAAGATTAATGAACCGTGTGGTCTGTGGGTTAGAAGGTACCGAGATCTACATAGATGATCTTGTTGTTCACAGTAATGATTGGAAAACTCATTTACTCAGGTTGGGTAAAGTTTTTGAAGCTCTCCGTGCTGCGGGCTTAGTCATTAACCTCGCTAAATGCGAATTTGGTAAGGCCACAGTTGTGTATCTGGGTCATGAGGTTGGTCTGGGTCATATAGCCCCGAAACAGGCTAATGTCGAGGCTATAAACTAATCTAAAGAGACCGTGCAATGTCCGAGAAGTTCGAAGGGTGCTAGGTATGACGGGATACTATAGGAGGTTCGTTTAGGAACTTTTCTGACATTGCTCATCCCTTGAATGATCTTTTGCTAAAAAATAGGAAAATTTATTTGGACTAGCGCGAGTGTGAAGAAGCATTCATTAAAATTAAGACTATTCTTATGTCTAAACCTATTTTGATTTCTCCAAATTTTCAAGCTCCCTTTATAATTGCTGTTGACGCTAGCGATGTACGGCATTGGAGGCGTTCTCTTTCAAAAGGGTGAGGACGAAGAGGTGTACCCAATATCCTACTACAGCAAAAAGTTGTTAACGGCAGAGCGTAAGTATTCAACTATTGAGAAAGAGGCTCTCGCCCTGATCCGTACCATATCTCATTTTAAACCATACTTAACTGATCTTTCTTTTCCAGTGGAGGTATGGACGGATCATAATCCGTTAGTGTTTATTGAACGGATGAAAGGGTCTAACCAAAGGATTTTACGTTGGGCCTTGCAGCTGCCAAGAGCCTAAACTGGTAATTAAAAACATAATTAAAGGATCTGATAATAAGATCCCGGACACCACTTGTCTAGGATGTAAAGTGTTTATTTTTGTTTGGTCTTTCCCTGCCTCTTTCGCCGTGCTGTCGTTTCTCTGTGTTCATTTAGAGTGAAAGCAAGTGCTAACTTTATGGTTTGTTCCGACGTTGTTCGGTTGTTTCGTTTATTTATATGATAATTCTGTTTTTTTGCCAGTGTTGTTTTTAGTTTAAGTATTAGGGTAAGAAATATTCAGTTCTATATTAGTAATAGTTTCTTATTAGCTGATAGGTAGGTCTTTGTGCCATTTATATCTTTAATTTTAGCAAGAACTTTTGAATTTCAGAACTTTATCATTTCTGTGATTTAGTACATTTTGTTCTTCGCTTTAGAATTATGTTCGATTAATTTTTATTTTATTTCCAGCTTTGTATTAATTAGACTGTTATATATTGGTATGTTTAATTGAGGTATATTTAATGCCGACCTTTTTATTTCAGATGTGTAATGCACAATTGTGTGTGCTTTATTAGATAATTCTATGCATGTTTACATTAAGGTTATCTTTACTTTTAAGATTGATGCTATTTTAAGATTTTAATTGATTCTTTAGGTTGTATAAAAAATTTTACTCTATTTGATTAAAATTTTTTGTAGGGGGAGAAAGGTATTAGATTAAAGTAAATTAATAATTTGTTAATTATAATTTGTTAATAGTTGTCCAACCTTTTGATCTTATTTTAGGTTAAGTTTTTTTTAACAAGTTAGTATCGTTTATTAGTTCGATGAACTCTGTAAGGGAGTCATATGACTTCGCAGTTTTGCTTTGTTTACCGCCTTCTCCCCCCCCCCGGTATTAGTGAACCATTGAAAGTGCCGTATTAACGATCGTTGTTTTCTCTCCTATGAGCTGTTGTTTGACTCGAGTGGAAGGCTTGATCGTAAGGGTGGTGATTCGTGACAGAGTTAGTTCGAGTTCCTCCTCACAGCCTGACTCTTGCCACTTAAACTTTGGTCACTTCCGCAGTTTTGTACGGAGATTTGGAGATTTGGATCACGGCTTCTTTAATCCTTTCGCTGCCTTGTGTGTGGTGCTGGTGTTTGTCACCCGCGGCATTCGTCAGCCACGCCCATTCCTTCGTTCTCGTTCTTCGGAGGGTTCCGAACGAGTTGGCCTATATCTACTGAGAACGTTGCAGTTTGTGGCGTGCGAGATCCGTTGACGTCCCGGATCTCGGAGGCTACCACCCTCTCGGTGTTCCCAGTGGTATTTTGGGTTGCCTGTAGGCATTGCAGCTTGACCCGGTTGACCTCTGCATCAGCGTCAGTGAGTTCTTGGAACTCGTGGAGACAAGTAGGGCGGCTTTCTACAGGTATGAGATGTTTTTATAACTATTAAGACGATCGTGGATCGCTGGGTACCTGTAGATTTGCACGCCCCTTGTTTTGCATACGGTCTTCTGGATCTTGTATGACCTGAGAAGATGATCAACTAAGCCTTTCGTGATTATTCCTTTCAATCAATTTGTAAGGTTATTTTTTGTAATGTATTGTTTATTAACTCAAGTTAGTTTGTATGTATTAGGTAGAAATAATTTTAAGTTTCCCTCTTATTTTCTCTTGCTTCTTCTGCCTTACTTATTTTCTTAGGTTAGTTTTGTCTGGCCAGTTATTTGGAAGGTACCTGCCTGTTTGGAAGGTACCTGCCTGAAGTTTCATATTTATTATTTCCTATTTCTTATCTTAGGGTTTATTTAGCTGTAGGTGATCTTTTAAAGATCTTAAGGTTGGTTTTCCTTTGATTTATACATTCATTTATTTTGGTTATTATTGTTACCAACCATTACCCTCTTTTTGTGTGTTTGTAAATAATATTGTAACTTTTGTTGAGGTGTTTGTTCTATTGTTCCTCAGTTGCTGTGTTACATTTGTACTGACCGCAAATTCTGAGTAGAAACAAGAACCCTTGAAATTACGGCCGTAATAGGTCGTAACACACACACACATATATATATATATATATATATATATATATATATATATATATATATATATATATATCATATATATATACACACACATATATACACACACACACACACACACACACACACATATATATATATATATATATATATATATATATATATATATATATATATATATATATATATATATATATATATATATATATATACACTATGGGTGTGTACTTTATTTGTCCATAAGCGCACGAGTTCTGTATAGAGGAAAAATTTTAAAACAAAAAAGTTTGCACCAAATGAATCCAAATAAGCCGCTTCTCGTAAAGTGGCATTATAATAATACCAGAACCTATATATTAGGCTCTTCAAATTTTCCGACTGAGGACCCCAGTACTCGAAGTTTCTTATTCTTACCCATAAAAAATGGAGCCTTACTTCAAGAAAACACTTTCCGGCTATTTTCCAGGTAATTTCACACGACCTCACCAATTCGCAAAATTCTTTATTCTTTGTTCTTATTGCTGTAATTTATGAGTTTAGTGTCTCCCTGCTCAACCTTTGTTTAGGAATAGAAAAATGATGGTAATTGCTAAAAGATTTTGTTATATATATACCCACTTTAGCAGGAATATTGAGTGCTCCCTCTGTGGTAGCATAGTTATTTATTTATTTACTTATTTATGTTTCCCTATGAAATATTTAAGAATATCTCCTAGTTACCCGGAAAAGTTAAAAACCCACGTTAACTTGCATTGAAAAAAGCTTGTTGATGCTGAGATTAAAACTGTCATATTGTTTTGAAACTAGAATACCCAAATACTTTAGTATAAGTAGCATGGAAAAGAGCTAGGAGAACATTTTATTTAACTAATGAGACATTTGAATTTAGTAAGCATAATATTCTTAAATTGCCGTACAATGAAAGACTTTTAGAAATTCCAGAATTTAAAGCTTTAGAATATAAATGTTGTTTTCAGTAATTCTAATGTTAATAGTTTAGTAATAAAAAACTTCCTAAAGATTCATATGTGAATTTCCATGTAAAAAGTGTGATTAAATGTATTACGAATACACTGGAAAATAACTTTCACAGCGAATCAAACAACACCAATATTCTTTGGGAATTGGCCAAATACCAAATGCATTATTCGTATATATGAGAGATTTATATCTCTTTTTAACTGGAGTGAAGCAAGATCCTTAGGCTTGTGTAGCGACACAGTTAAAAGGAACATCACTATAACTCGTTTCATCAAGTCAAATAGTGGTGTTCTAAATTTAAGTCTTGGTTCGTTTAAACTTGATGCCTTCAAGATTAAAACAGTTGTAGATAAATATGAGTGCCAAAAATAATATATTCTGTTTTATACATGTTTTTGGACTTAGTATGGATAAGCTTCCGTATCTCTTTATGGTTATGTCTATGGTTTTATTTCATAACCACGTGATCACACATTATCCCTGATTATCTCATATATTTTTACCCTTTGACAATTAACCATTCTCAAGTTCTTGAGGAACTTGACAATTATTTTTTTTTTTCACTGTAAGGAACGTCTTATAGAAACAATTTTCCTTACTGTAAGGAACGCCATAAACAACCAGTTTATTCAGTTTGAGGACTTATTGAAAATTATAAGCAAAATTTTTCCTGCAGAATAAGTTCTTGAAATCAGCTACTTTTCATGACTCTGCGGAACTTCACCAAATATTTTTACTG
The DNA here is from genome assembly GCF_015104395.2 of Macrobrachium nipponense. Classification (NCBI taxonomy): domain Eukaryota; kingdom Metazoa; phylum Arthropoda; class Malacostraca; order Decapoda; family Palaemonidae; genus Macrobrachium; species Macrobrachium nipponense. Next base: position 82,574,444 of record NC_061089.1, read on the forward strand.
CGAGATACTTCTTGGCAAATCTTTGACCATTTTTGTTTTACTCTGGGGAGCTTTTTGAAAACATAATTTTTCTCACTGTGGGAATCTTGATATAGAAAAGAAAATGTTTTTTTTTTTTTTTTTTTTTTTTTTTTTTAACTTCTTCAAAATCGTGGGCAGGAAAGACACCAGTGGAAGTGTACGTGTGATATTATTTCAATCAATATTCAGTTCAAAATCGAAATGCGTTGCTATTTACAAATAGAGTAGGAAAATACTTATGGGAAAGACCCTCTGCTAGACAGATTGCATCCTTCATAACGTTTTTCTGTATCAACCCTTTCCCAGCATTCTTTATCCTCCTCCCACTTCCATCTGCACCACCTCCACCTACCTCTTCCTCACACTCTCTCCCACGCGGATTCAGTCTAAAGAATAAAACAGATATTGGAAATTCCATCAGAAACGCACTTTTCCTCAGTGCTTTTTATGTCTAAAAATATTCAACGCAGCAGATTAGCATAAAAACTGGATCCCGTAAGGAATCGACTGATATTGAAGTTTCAACAAAGCAGGAAAAGTTGCAAATACACACAAGGCTTCGCACGATGATTAGGCGACAAAGTTCAGTGTGAACAACTAAAGCTCAATAAATTCAACCTTGAGTTCTGGGACTCATTTATCTACTGAATAATAATAATAATAATCATAATCATAATAATGAATAATAATAATCTTAATAATAATAATAATAATAATAATAATAATAATAATAATTTTTTCTTTTTTGCTCTATCACAGTCCTCCAATTCGACTGGGTGGTATTTATAGTGTGAGGTTCCGGGTTACATCCTGCCTCCTTAGGAGTCCATCACTTTTCTTACTACTTTTCCTGGAGCTATTTCAGCGTCTAGTTTTTCTAGATTCCTTTTCAGGGTCTTGGGATCGTGCCTAGTGCTCCTATGATTATGGGTACGATTTCCACTGGCATATCCCATATTCTTCTTATTTCTATTTTCAGATCTTGATACTTATCCATTTTTTCCCTCTCTTTCTCTTCAACTCTGGTGTCCCATGGTATTGCGACATCAATGATTGATACTTTCTTCTTGACTTTGTCAATCAACGTCACGTCTGGTCTATTTGCACGTATCACCCTATCCGTTCTGATACCATAGTCCCAGAGGATCTTTGCCTGATCGTTTTCTATCACTCCCTCAGGTTGGTGCTCGTACCACTTATTACTGCAAGGTAGCTGATGTTTCTTGCACAGGCTCCAGTGGAGGGCTTTTGCCTCTGAATCATGCCTATTTTTGTACTGGTTCTGTGCAAGTGCCGGGCATTCGCTTGCTATGTGGTTTATGGTTTTATCTTTCGTATTGCACTTCCTTCATATGGGAGAAATGTTACTTCTGTCTATCGTTCTTTGAACATATCTGGTTCTTAGGGCCTGATCTTGTGCCGCTGTTATCATTCCTTCAGTTTCCTTCTTTAGCTCTCCCCTCTGTAGCCATTGCCATGTGTCATCGCTGGCTAGTTCTTTAGTCTGTCTCATGTATTGTCCGTGTATTGGCTTGTTGTGCCAGTCCTCTGTTCTGTCTGTCATTCTCCTGTCTCTGTATATTTCTGGGTCTTCGTCTACTTTTATTAGTCCTTCTTCCCATGCACTCTTTAGCCACTCGTCTTCACTGGTTTTCAGATATTGCCCCAGTGCTCTGTTTTCGATGTTGACGCAGTCCTCTATACTTAGTAGTCCTCTCCCTCCTTCCTTTCGTGTTATGTATAGTCTGTCCGCATTTGCTCTTGGGTGTAGTGCTTTGTGTATTGTCATATGTTTCCTGGTTTTCTGATCTATGCTGCAGAGTTCTGCCTTCGTCCATTCGACTATTCCTGCGCTGTATCTGATTACTGGCACTGCCATGTGTTTATGGCTTTTATCATATTTCCGGTGTTGAGTTTTGACTGGAGTATCGCCTTGAGTCTCTACATATATTCTTTCCTGATCGTGTCCTTCATCTCTTGGTGTTTTATATCCCCTCCTTCCATTATTCCCAGGTATTTGTATCCTGTCTCATCTATGTGTTTGATGTTGCTTCCATCTGGTAGCTTTATCCCTTCAGTTCTCGTTACTTTGCCTTTTTGTATGTTGACTAAGGCGCATTTTTCTATTTCAAACTCCATCCTGATGTCCCCAGATATAAACCTTACAGTCAGGATTAGGGTATCTATTTCCTTGATGCTCTTACCATACAGCTTGATGTCGTCCATGAACATCAGATGGTTGATTCTGTTGCCTCTTTTCTTGAGTTGGTACCCGGCATCCATCTTCTGTAGTACTTTTGTCATGGGAATCATGGCTACTACGAAGAGTAGTGGGGACAGTGAGTCGCCCTGGAAGATCCCTCTCCTGATATTAACCACTGCTATTCTTATTCCAGAGCTTGTAAGTATTGTATTCCAGTTGCGCATTGTATTTTTGAGGAAGCTGATGATGTTTTCCTCTGCCTCATATATTTTCAGGCCTTCTATCAGCCATGTGTGTGGTATCATGTCGAAGGCTTTCTTATAGTCTATCCATGCCATGCTTAGGTTGGTTTTCCTTCTCCTACTGTTCTTCATTACCATTTTGTCTATCAGGAGCTGGTCTTTTGTGCCCCTACACTTCCTTCTGCAGCGTTTCTGTTGGTGGGGGATGGTGTTTGTCTCCTCTAGGTAATTGTATAGCCTTTCACTGATGATACCTGTTAGTAACTTCCACATTATTGGTAGGCAGGTGATAGGCCTGTAGTTACTGGCTATATTTCCCTTTTTGTACTAAGGATGTTCTTCCTGTGATCATCCATTTGGGTGCATGGTGTAGGGCCTTGAAGTTTTTGAGCCAGTATCCATGGACTTCATCAGGACCTGGGGCTTTCCAGTTTGGCATTTTCTTTAGTTGGTGTCTGACTTAGTCTGTCGTGATCTCTGTGAATCTTTGTTTTATTCTCCCTATTTCTTCTTCCTTGACTTCCTGGAGCCATGTTGCATGTTTGTTGTGTGATACCGGATTGCTCCATATGTTTTCCCAGAGTCTCTTACTTGGTTCGGCTTCAGGAATTTCTGGGTGGTTGTCTTCCCCTCTTAGTTGGCTGTATAGTCTTTTCTGGTTGGTTGCGAATAGTTTGTTCTGTTGGTATCCCTTATTCCTGTTAATGTACCATTGGATCTTATGTGCTTTGGCCTTAAGCCTCTGTTTTACATCTTCTATTGTGTTGTTTAGTCCCCTCTCTTGTACTTTGTATTTCTTGTTGAGTTCCTCCCTTGTTTTCTTGCTTCTTAGCCTTTTTTCTGCCATCTCTTACAGTTTACTCAAATCAGATCTCATCACCATGATTTGCTTTTCCAGGCGCCTTTTCCAAGGAGGTTGCGGTTTTGGTTTTTGTTGGGTTGGTTGTGCTGGTGGTGTTGGTGTTCGAATCCCCATCAGTTCTGCTACTAATCTTGCTCCTGCATATGCCAAGTTATTTGTTTCTGTGATACTGGTGGTGTGTATTATGCCCATTATTTCATTGACCTCACTTGTTTTCTCCCTTAATTTCTTGGTGTTGTAGGCTTTCATGGAGGGGATCTTTGTTCTCTCTGTATCTGGCTCCATCCATTGTCTAATCTGTTCTACCCATTCGGTCCTCTCTGTTACTTTGTCGGTGTTTCTTTGTGTGTCGTTGTTTGATACCTCATCATCCCTGTCGTCTTCTGTGGCATCGTCTCTCAGTTCGTCTTCGTGTAATTCGTTGTCGTGTGACATTTCCCTTTCCAGTTCTTCTGTTTCTGTTAGGGAGAGCCAGTTCTTTTTATTTATGTTCCTTACTTGGTCTGCCAGCCTCTGCTCTGTTTAGGGGGTGTTATTCCTCTCATTCCAGATGTTGACCAACCTTCTCTATATCCTCTCTCCGTCGTGTTGCTTCTGATGTAGCATCTCCATATTTTCCTTATTTTCTTCTCTTGTCCATTTCTTCCTCTTTGCTTCTGTAGCTCCAATCTCAGGCTGTTGATTACTGTCGTTGTGGTGGTTAGTTGCTGGATGACGACCTCCAAGTACCTGACCGTCTTCCCCTTCAATTGGGTTGAATACCTGGTTGCCGGACGAAGCTCCTCT
>NC_061089.1:82588557-82601057 GCF_015104395.2 Macrobrachium nipponense
TAAACAAACAGAACACTGAAAAACAGTTGGAACTCTTTTTATGGTGTCTGAAATTGCAATTATGATAATGATTTAATATTCATATCGCCAACAGACACTGTATCTTAATAACTTGTGGGTATTCTGAAGCTGTATGTCAAGCTGACAGCCTACCGTCTAGGTTTTAAAGATGACGATTGAAACCAGTCTTGAAAAAGAGGTGAAAATGAGGCGATTGTACGGTCCCGAATTAACTGAAGTTGTATATGCGTAAACAACACTTCGCCCCTGGAGACCTGCTGACATGTCTTCCATCAGTTGCCGTTATTTTTTCGTTATTGTTGTGAAATCATTCTGTTAAATTCTGACCTGACAGAGAGAGAGAGAGCGAGAGAGAGAGAGAGAGAGAGAGAGAGAGAGAGAGAGAGAGAGAGAGAGGAGAGAGGATGGCCAGCATTAGTATAGGTTTTCGCAGACAGCAAGGCAGTTCCTGCATGATTTTTTCTTTTAGATATGACTTGCTGCTGTCACTGACATAGCATTCTTTTGCTCATGGATGGAGTATATAATTTATCACAGGGTCCCCTGTATTGTATCTACAGAGATTCATCCATTATTCATTTCCATGAGTGAAATTTTTCACACACTAACCTTTGTGTATACGTGAATTAATGTTCGTTGAGGAAGTTTGTAGGACACTGTCACCTTTTCGCCGAGCAGAGAATGTTCTTTAATGAATTCAAGACACAATTATTGATAACAGAAAAGAAAAGCATTTTCGATGACAGTGCATATTATATATGTGACAAAATCATTCTAAGGAGATAAAGGAAAATTTTTCGGAGTACTTCAAGGTCTTTCCAGGGATTGCCGGGTTGGTCATCTAGTGCATATATATATATATATATATATATATATATTATATATATATATATATATATATATATATATATATGTGTGTGTGTGTGTGTGTGTGTGTGTGTGTGTGTGTGTGTGTGTGTGTGTGTAAAATCTTATGAGTAATAGTGGATTTTCGTATGTTTGTATATTTGTTTATATGTATGTTTGTAACCTTGTGTGGTTAAAGGTGATAGTCAGCCCAGTAATATATAAATAAAAAGGATAGTCACCTCGGTCATACCTGAATAAAAAGGGACAGTAATACCCAGATAAAAGGAACAGTCAACAAAGTGATACCTGGTTAAAGGTGACCGTCACCTCAGTAACATATGGATAAAAGGGCCAGTCACCACGGACATATCTGGATGAAAAGAAAAGGCAGTACAGTAATACCTGGTTAAAGGTGACAGTCGGCTCATTAATATCTGGATGAAAGGGACAGTCACCATAGTAATACCTGGATAAAAGGGACAGTCACCACAGTAATACCTGGTTAAAGGTGACAAATAGAACAATAATACCTGTTTAAAGGTGTCAGACACTACAGTAATACCTAAATAAATGGGACAGTCGCCACAGTAATACCTAAATAAAAGGGATAGTCACCATATTAATAACTGGATAAAAGTCACAGACAGCACAGTAATACCTGGATAAAAGGGATAGCCGCAAAAATAATACCTGGATAAAAGGGACAGTGATCACAGCGATACTCCCACCGCTTCCCTTTCCCCTTTCCCTTCACGTAGATTGTCACTTAGATTTTTCCCAGGCAGTGCTGGGCTAGTCAGCTGCTATGAGAATCATAAACGTACCGGACAAAGATGACACTTTGTCACAGGGTATCTTACATCACTACCTGATTTCATCAAACTCAGAGGAATGTCTTTCGAAGATATAATGACGTAACTTATGACGCCATTAACTTGGCCCCTTCCCGATGGATAATTGGCTATTCGTAAAATAATCTCAACCTCTGGCAACAATGGAATACAACCAATACTCCTTGGTTACACTTTGTAGTAGTAGTAGTAGTAGTAGTATAGAGGATTGATGCCATTAGGTCAAGTGCTAGAAGCAATAAAGAAAAGGGTTTCCACAAGTAATCCAAGAAATTACTTTCTATCACTATTTCTCCATTGAAAAATTATATAACTGATAATCAGTTAACAAAGTGAGGAAAACTTTGGCATTGGTCGTAACTCCTTTGATATTTTTCCAAATACGGCAGTTATGATAATTGTAATAAATAGAGCAAATATAATTATCTTTCTGCACCTTATGGAAGTCAACATATATATATATATATATATATATATATATATATATATATATATATATATATATATATATATATATATAATATATATATATATATATATATTTATCTATTTATATATTCATATACATATTATTTACTACTATGAGATTCAGAGCCTTTGTCCTGGTGTTTTTCAGAAAAAAACTTTTTCTGTGCATTTGACAAAGATATTACTTAGCTATAGTATACTTTACATCCCGACCTAATTTTCGGCAGAATTCTTTATTACTTACATTAGAGAAAGGTACATTCATAAGAATAAAATAAAGTAGCCGAAGCCAGTGGCGGAACACATTAGTGTATGGGTTCAAACAGCTGTCTCTGAAATTCTGAGTGGATATTCGTACCTTGTCAAGGCTTCAAGAATGGCGGCTATGATAAGTCATTGCCCCGTAGTTACAGGACAGCTTTTGTGATTCGACTTGCACAATTGTTTAGAAGTGAGGAGGCCCGTGGCAAACCCTACGTAAGCTTGAACAGCCAAATGAATAATAAAGCCCTTTTTTGGGTAAGGAGTACATCCAAGGCTACCAAGTTTTCGTCATTTGTTGACTTCCATAAGGTGCAGAAAGATAATTATATTTGCTCTATTTATTACAATTATCGTCACTGCCATATTTGGAAAATTGTGGAAACCCTTTTCTTCATTGTTTCTAGCACTTGACCTAATGGCATCAATACTCTATACTACTACTACTACTACTGTTAATACTACTACAAAGTGTAACCAAGGAGCATTGGTTGTATTTCATTGTTGCCAGAGGTTGATATATATATATATATATATATATATATATATATATATATATAAAACAAGGAGTATTGGTCGTATTCCATTGTTGCCAGAGGTTGAGATTATTTTACGAATAGCCAATTATCCATCGGGAAGGGGCCAAGTTATATACACACACTCAAAACACACACACACACACACACACATATTATATATATATATATATATATATATATATATATATATATATATTATATATATATATATATATATATATATATATATATATTAGCATGCACGTGTGCATTTACGGAAGATATCAAAGTGGCTATTTAGAAAAAAGGAAGTTTTTATGTTTTTCCACGCCCCATTTTTAATGGACTGGTGAAAGAAATAAACATTACATACTCAATCACAATAAAAAACAAAATGTAACGCCATTTATATTTTAATTCAAATTTAAACCTTAGTTTCTGAAAGAGAACCTTTTTGTCGGAATCAGTCTTTGAGGCAAGGTATTGTAAGACTAGCTCACAGAAATTTATGGAAAGTAATTAAAAAATACGCTGGAAGTTTCTTCTGCGCAATCGAGCTTTCTGTAAAGCGCATAATGCTGTATGAAACTCTCGATGTGCTGCTATATGAAACTCTCACCCACGACCGGTCAGTGCTCAATTGCTCCCAATATGCGGTCAAGTGAAGATGCATCGGCTGCAGGTGCCTTTACCAATGTCAGACGCACGATCCATGGCTAATCTTAACTTTCAATAAAATGAAAACCACTGAGGCTAGAGGGCTGCAATTTGGTAGTTTTTAAGATCTGAGAGCTGCCAGAAAAAGTGCGGATTGCAAAAGTCATCTCAATAGTTATCTTCTACAGAAAACTAAAAATTAGTTTTCCACGAGGAAGAGGTATGGAGTGAAGTTTCACATTTCAACTACTATAAAATGCTTACAGGGTAAATATATGAAATCCTGAGTTTGTGAATTTTTTTTCAAGATCCTGTGTAGTGAAACTGAGGAATTGCGAATTGCTAGAGGTCACGCAATCATGAAGATTACAAGAGATATGACTAGATAAAACAGTGGGTGCCGGCCCTCTGGCGGAGATAAAACGAATGACTCTAATGTATAATTCTTTTATTCAAACTCATTATAAAGAACATTTTGTCAATACACTTTCCTTTGAGATTAATACATTAGTGCAATATATGCCGTACTTGCATAGTACAGATTATAATAGTATATATAGTCGCTCCATTGAAAAGATAATAATGCTGATGAAAGGTTTTAGGCAGTCCAGGGATGTTTTTCTTCCTAGAAAAGGTACCGACGGACCAGACTGCGGGATTGCTCTCAAAGAATAGAGTATTCTAATGCCATCTAGGAAATAAGATTCTCGACCAATTTGAGAATTACATTCACAAGGGATTTTTTTAAAAGTCAAGTATCTGAAATCGGCTAAAAATATTTTACTATTATTCAAATAAAGTTCGTATAATTGTTATGACCCAGATGATATCTTGAGGACTTGCAGAAAATTTTAATGTAAATAATTTCACAATGCACCTTTGAAAGTTTTCTATCCTGAGGTATAATGTAGAAATGTAATTAGAAAATCTTATTTGTTGGAACTTGGAAATAGAAATAGATTTACTTATTCGCTACACAGTGAAGTATAATAATCCAAATGGCACAGTATTGAAATTGAAACTGATATAGATAACATCTAATAGCTAATTTTATCTAATATTTACCAATAAAAAATACGGAATACTCAGTTCATTGGTTGAAATACGTCTCAAATTCTTTAAACATATAGACATTAAATTATAGAATGGCAAGATTCAGCTAACAGCTAACAGTTAACAGAACGTGGCAATGTATCCAAAAGACATCTGAATACAAATCACGTGATTTTGAAGGCCACCGGATTTATGCAGTTATATTCAAAACAATTTATTACCAAAAGAAGCAATACCCTGAGAGAGAGAGAGAGAGAGAGAGAGAGAGAGAGAGAGAGAGAGAGAGAGAGAGAGAGGAAGCTATGGCATAACTCCTGATACAATGCATCTTCATTTCATTTGACTAATGGGGACCCAGGTGTCATTGAATCGGAAAATAAATTGTTATTCAATGTTGCCGAATTACATAAACGGAACTCGTCCTTTAGTAGCTACCTGACGCTTACAAATACTGGATCATCAAAGATTCGTTCTTTAATTTCATCACACTGGGTATTCTTTATGGGAACAAATCTGGCTTTAGGACAGGTAAATAAAAATGCTTTTTAGCAGAAATCTAAGTAATTAACTTTGATGCGTCTGTATCGAATTATTGACATCAAGTGTTGTTATGCAACAATAACTGAAACCAGCTGGATAAACAGGGCACCCCTCATTGAACTTTAAAAAATTACGTTTTAATCACACAATGACAGGAAATCGACCTAAATCTCTTTTCTTCTCCTGTATATCCAACTTACTTTACTTTTTTATTTTCTGAAAAGAAAAGTATTGAGATGGCTTTGTCTGTCCGTCCGCACTTCCCTGTCTGCTCTCAGATCTTAAAAAAGTACGGAGGCTACCATGAGATTCAGTGCCTTTGTCCCGATGTTTTCCCGCAATAACTTTTTTTTTCTGTGCATTTGACAAAGATATTACTCAGCCATAGTACACTTTACATCCCTACCTAATTTTCGGCAGCATTCTTTATTACTTACATTAGAAAAAAGTATATTCATAAGGGTAAAATAAAGCAGCCAAAGCCAGTGGCGGAACACACTAATGTATGGGTTCAAAGTTATACGTGACGTATATATATGACTTCTCCCACAAGGTGATGACGACAAACAGCTGTCTCTGAAATTCTGAGTGAATATTCGTACCTTGTCAAGGCTCCAAGAATGGCGGCTATGATAAGTCATTGCCTATGTAGTTGTAGGACAGCTTTTGTGATTCGACTTGCACATCCAAGGCTATCAAGTTTTCGTCATTTGTTGACTTCCATATGGTGCAGAAAGTTAATTATATATGCTCTACTTATTACAATGATCGTCACTGTCATATTAGGAAATCAAAGGAGTTTCGACAAATGCCAAAATTTTCTTCACTTTGCTAATTGATTTTTATTTATGTAATTTTTCAATGGAGAAATAGTGATAGAAAGTAATTTCTCGTATTACTGTGAAAACCTTTTTCCTCAAGGGTTCTAGCAATTGACTTGATGGCATCAATCCTCTACACTACTACTACTACTACAAATCGTAACCAAGGAGTATTGGTTGTATTTCATTGTTGCCAGAGGTTCAGACTTTTTCACGCATAGCCAATTATCCATCGAGAAGGGGCCAAGTTAATGACGTCATAAGTGACGTCATTATATCTTCGAAAGACATTCCTCTGAGTTTGCTGGCGATGTCTACAAGAAGTCGGTGTTACTCTTATAATTACCAGAATTATGCAACTTTCGTAGTACAGAATATAGCAAAAAAATTGGGTAGGGATGTAAGATACCCTGTGACAAAGTGTCATCTTTGTCCGGTACGTTGATGATATTTTATTTCGGAAAAACACCGGAACACCGCTATGAATCTCATAGTAGATGGCTGCAAATTGATATGTTGATCATCCACCCTCCACTCATTAAATGTACCAAATTTCAGCCATCTAGCCTCAGTAGTTCTTACATTATTTAAGGTTAAAGTTAGCCAAGACCGTGCGTCTGGTAAAGCTACAGGTCAGAACACCACCGGGCCGAGGTATAAGTTTCATAGGCCGGTACTCATACAACATTATTCGGAAACCACCGAAAGATAGGTCTATTTTCGGTGGCCTTGATTATAGCAAAATCCATGGCCCCTTGCAGCTGTACGCCAGATATTGGCGAAGCCCTCGAAAGGTGAATGAAGTCGCGCTATACTCTGTTTTTTTTTCATCAGTCCATCCGCCTGTGTGTGTATGTTCTACAATATCATTACGAAGATCTTGGATCATCCTGTCTGTATAAAAGCATCTTCCTTTATTCTTTTAAATTGTTGTTAGCTTACATAAGCGATCTCACATAGACCACAAAAATTGAAATGAAGCATAGACATATGCATCCACTTTCGACATTAAGGTCTTAATTCATCATAATCCTGCGTTTCAAATGTTAGTATCGTTGTATGATTATGCCGACATATAAATTGTTTATATTTTGAGGCAATGGCAGGGCATAGACCTAGACATAAAACTCTTATGTGTTGAGGGAATGACAGGGCATGAGCCTACGTGTCAATTTCTGATTGCAAATAGTTTTCTACCCGTATCTGTTGGAAAAGATAGCTTTTAATTAATACAGGTAGCTCCGACATCAAGATATATAATGAATATGCACACGGAGAAATGCACACTTATAAGCACGTACATATACACATACATGTGTGGTACCTGCGTCGACGGCCATAGTTACTGTAAAGCCACTTATACCACAGAGAATAAAAGTAAGATATATGAGCATGTAGCGATGGCACACATAGACCAATCATAGGGCTTTCTCAGCCTTACACACAACTGTCGAACTGCTCGTAATGAATTATATTACAAATATATTTACAAAAGAGTTAACAAATTATATTACTGGAGGATGTGTTAGGAAGGCCTCATATGATACTTTAACGAAATAAAAAAAAAATGAAAGCTGAATAAGTTATGTTTGCAATTATCTAAACGAGCCTGCGAGTAGCCCATGATTCATTTGCTTTTGTGTGTATTCTTGTAGATTACCCTGTTGGACAAAAGGATACATAAGTCAGTTAATTTATCTCTCTCTCTCTCTCTCTCTCTCTCTCTCTCTCTCTCTCTCTCTCTGAAATAAAAAATATTAAAACAAATGACTAAATTTCAGTTAACAATAGTAGTTAGATAACTCTTTACACTAGTATTTTATTTATTCTGCAATATTAGGTTACCATACGAAAAATTTTAGAGGACACTAAAAGCACCTTAACAGCAGCAACAAAAACTAAAAATAACTTCAACAAGACCCACAATAAAACGGCTGAATATAAGATAGGCCTATAATCCAAAAGCCATAAGCTGCGTAAATCTACAAAAATACATAGGAAGGTCTACGTCATTATTTCGAAAGGGATATCCTTTAGAAAATTTTCAGCAAATTATATCCAGTATGAATCGTATAGCCTATCATACTGTAACTTTAAGATAAACATAGGCATATTTTGGTTTAGTAAAGTACAGCCACTGCTTGTCATCAGACCGAATGTGTAAACGATTAAAATGAAATCGATTTTATAACTATTAAAATATAAAAAAATTCCTACATGGCGAACAAGCTAGATGATACCAGGCGGTGATTATCATTGTCCTGTAATTCAAGAGCACCGATTCTAATGAAAGACATTTCCTGTGTCACCTCCGTATTCAGGTGAACCTCATTTACGAAAAACAACATTGCTGCATCGCGGGACACTCTTGACTTCATTCATATGTATCGATTTTTTATTTTTTTATTTACCATTTATTATGATTTTATTTCAGGGGATAATATATAACATTTCCTATTGATAATCAGCAGAACGTATTTTATTTCGGTAAAACAACCATTGCAAAATTAATGAAGATGAAAAAAGCCACAGATTAACCAACTTTTCGAAACCATTGCCAACCAGTGGGCTTCAAGGGATGGTCATGAACTAAGCAGTTGGCGGGACTTAGCTGCAAAGCGTGTAGGAGTTTGCTATATACAATGTACAGAGAACTCGATTGCGCCGAAGAAGTTTCGGCGCATTTTCTACTTGTCTTTATACTGTTTTAACTCAGTCTCTTTTCTAGAGTAATGGGGTTTTAGCGCATGTGTAAATGACATCTAAAAGTTTTGTGGTAATCACATCGATGATGGTCTGTTTACATATATGAAATATCCTGGTCAAGGTCTTGAGAGCAGTTTGGCTATAACTTTTGAAAATTTGACTTTGCCAAGCATAAACAAAAAGATATCACAATGACAAATATTTCTACGAAATATCAAAAGAAATGAAAAAAGATAACTTTGACCGTCGTTTTCCATAACCAAAAGAAAATAACTGATGATGCCCTTTGTACATTAGATTTCGAGTGGGGAAGTCCGAAACAATTCAGATGCAGAAACTACACCAACAATGATCGATCACCACTAATGGCCAAAACAGCCAGACCTCAGTGGAAGTGAAATGGCCCGAATCAATACAACCTCGCACAGCCGTTTGCAGATGATCTTAAAATCTTTGGAATGCTTGAACAAGGCAGGCCTAATGGTCCCTGCAATGGCTGGCTATTAGAGAGCAATTAGACAAGAGGAATAGCAGCGCTTATCTTCATGGCGGGTAACTCGGAGGCAATCGCTTTAGATTATGGCGTCTCCTTTACCGAGAAAAGATGCCAATAACTCGATCATTTCGTCTCGTTTAATGCGAAAAGTTACCAATTTCTCGACCATTTCGTCGCCTTTGTGGAGAAAGGATGTCTGTCACGTGACCATTTCGTCTCGTTTCCCGAGAAAAGCAGCCAATAACATGATCATTTAATTTTGTTCACTGATTCGAAATGTCTTAGAAGACTGTCAAAGTTATATAAAACGTCGACTTAAATGAGTCTACAAGGAATATTTCAAAGACGTGTTGACTTCGATGTAACGTGTTTTGAAGTGTGGGTTAGGGTGGCGGGGTGGGAAGGTGTTTATTATAGTTAACAGCGAGGATAGTAGTATTAAATTTCCTAAATTTCTTATTTTCAATTCATTTTGAAAGTTTGCACTGAATTGACTCTGAAATTTAGCCTCTAAAAGAGGGTTGTGGGCAGTAATACCATTATTGCAAAATGATAACAAGCTTTAGAGCTTGAGGTTTAATGTCCCTTAACGAAGATTTTGCTTTAGTATTTTGTCAGTTGTTTTCATTTTTTAAAAATAGATATCCATAAATATGATTTTTTTATTTTTTTTTATTTGCTAATGCTTCTTTCATTCAATGAATCCGAAGCTTTTTGTCATTTCATATATTATCTTGAAAATATACATTTAAAAAGTATTAAAATTGTTAAACATGTAACTCTGAGTCATAGACGCCCATATCCTCAAAAGAGATACCGCTTCCAGTATGCCTTGTGCTACGCACTTTAAGCTGTCATAATTCTAATTTTCTATGCATACAATTCATTTAAATTCTGGCCTAGCTGGCCAACTGCTCGAAACTTGCAATAATGATTCAATATCAATATCAAAGTTTATGTAGCTGTGAGTATTTGTGGATTTATTTTTCTGTGAAAGTTAAATTTTAGCCTGGTTTTCATTATTGTGAATGAATAAAAAATTTACTTAATAGGGAAAAAATCGGAAGAGAGAGAGAGAGAGAGAGAGAGAGAGAGAGAGAGATTTCCAAGGTAGTTATTATCGAATTTTTAATCCTCGATTCTGGAAATTAAATGAGAGATGCGGAGCGACTTTCTGATACGTAGTCAAAAAAAAAAAAAAAAAAAAAGCAAATAAAAGACCGCCAAGGAAAGGAAAGACCCTGCTGACGTAGTAAGCCAAAGGATGCATTTACATAAATGACATCGATGCATCTCCAAAAGGATCTCTTGGATAACTGATTTGCATAGAGAGTAAGGCGAACGGAGATGGATGAGGCAAAAGGAAGACGCCTTTGAGAGCTATAGGTACACACACACACTCAGAGAGAGAGAGAGAGAGAGAGAGAGAGAGAGAGAGAGAGAGAGAGAGAGAGAGAGAGAGAGAGAGAGAGAGAGAGAGAGAGAGAGAAATTTCGAATGTTGTTGAGATAATAATTTGAGAAGTATTAATCAGTATCCAAATTCTCATACTTAACGAATAATCTTCCTAAATTTAAATGTGATTTAAATGGCATTTGCTAATGGCATCAAGAAGGTTATCGAATTGCCATGGAGGGATAATTCTTTAGCCTTAACTGTCCCATAACTTAGGGTCGTCTGTCACTAATGTTTATGAGAAAATGCAAACACTAATGACGCCATGAATCTCATGTGCGATTCGCTGGGAAAAGCTATTCCTAAAGGAAATTCAACATCTATCTTGTCAAGTATAGGCCACTAAATTTTGCTGTTTATAAACATTAAAGTGGCTCTAACTCCATTATGAAAGGGGCATTGAACACAGATGGTTTTGTGAGAACTGAAGGACCTTTAAAGAGGAAAACCTCTCCATCGCCTGAAGAAAATTTCTTTGTACTAATTATGCCAATTGGTAAAGGGTAATTTTGAAGGTATCGAATTCTTGTTTCCCTCTGAATTGGTAATAAGGGCATCCTACGTTCTCCATACACTCACCATCATATGAACGAGTTTATTCCAATACGTTTTCATTATATAGTCGATAATATAAGGAATGTTTCATATTGCAGAAAACATAGAAGAAAACCGCAGATTTCTTTTTCAGGGACTATGCTTATCTCTACCTGCAGCAGCAGCACCAAAATACAAAGTACATAAAAAAAATTATTCCCTTCCACGAGAGAAGTAAAATTTTTTTTCTTGATTTCAATTATACGAAGGGAATCAAAACGTCAAGGCTATATGTAGTTCATTAAAATAGTAAATTGCCTCACGCTCTGTCATACCCTTGTATTCATAGTTCTCTCTCTCTCTCTCTCTCTCTCTCTCTCTCTCTCTCTCTCTCTCTCTCTCTCTCTCTCTCCGCTTTTGGAGAGAAATCTTTGATGCCGGAGCTAAAAGGCCAATACCTGTGCAATGAACATCAAAGTAAGTCAATTCAGTCAGTCATTTGCACAGAAATGGTTTAATCATTCGGAATTTCTCCATTAATGAAGCAGAACAAGCATGATTCATGAGTCCGGCTTCTATTACCCGAAAAAGAAGAAGCAAAACTGCACAAATGTTGCTTGCAAAATTGATTTCCGAACGTGAATAAATGATTGCTTTTATTGCTATAGATTTCATTTCTACGCCATTTGTTTCCTGCTTCATTTCATCTTTATATATATATATATATATATATATATATATATATATATATATATATATATATATATATATATATATATATAGATACATATATTATATATATATATATATATATATATATATATATATATATATATATATATATATATATTCATGGTATGGTATCTTATTCTAATTTCTAAGCTAATTAAGTTCTTAGGTTATTATGGTTATTTAAATGTGAATGGGCTGACTTAACGAACATCTTTGGGAAGTCAGTAGAAAATGAACATTTCAAATAAAAAACCAAAAGATTTCTTTCCTAACGAATACTCAAAATATTGCGTTATTCTACACACTTTTACAATTGTTTTCCCAACAAATATAAACGTGTTCCATTTCAGTTTGAAACTATACTTGCTTTCGAAATGCAAGAAACAACAGGGACTCTCGTTATTGCGTAAACTACCTTCATGGAAATATAGAGTATTGTGAACTCTTCAGACATGATACTCGTGCAAGAAAGATTTGCGAAGCAATTATGAAGTAAATTTTAGGTTGAGTAACTTTAAAGCTAGCGTATGTTCATATA
>NC_061089.1:82603557-82628557 GCF_015104395.2 Macrobrachium nipponense
TAGTACTTGCCCCTAGGGAGTAAAATGTATTTTGCCGTGTTTATTACTTACCCCTGATGAGTCAAATGTATTTCGCCATGCTTAGTACTAGCCCCTGTATAGTCAAATGTATTTCTCTGTGTGCAGTACTACCCCCTGGGGAATCAAATGTATTTTGCCATGTTCAGTACTAGCCCCTGTATAGTCAAATGTATTTTGCCATGTTCAATACTAGCCCCTGGGGGAGTCAAATGTATTTCACCATGCTTAGTACTAGCCCCTGTATAGTCAAATGTATTTTGCCATTTTTGGTACTAGCCCCTGGGGAGTCAAATGTATTTCGCTGTGTTCAGTACTAGCCCCTGTATAGTCAAATGTATTTTGCCATGTTCAGTACTAGCCCCTGGGGAGTCGAATGTATTTCGCCGTGTTCAGTACTAGCCCGTGGGGAGTCAAATATGTTTTGCCATGCTTAGTACTAACCACTGTATAGTCAAATGTATTTTGCCATGTTCAGTACTACCCCCTTACCTTACCTTACAGACCTTACATTTTGTTCGGGTTGCCCCTGGTTGCTAGTACATCTTCCGGTATATTTTGCATCTTCCAATCTTGGATGGTCTGGGATGCAGTTTAGATATTTGTCGAGCTTATTCTTAAACTCATCTACGCTCACTCCTGATATATTCCTCATATGAGCTGGCAACGCATTGAATAGACGCTGCATTATCGATGCTGGTACGTAGTGGATTAATGTCCTGTGTGCTTTCCTTATTTTTCCTGGTATAGTTTTGGGCACTATTAATCTACCTCTGCTTGCTCTTTCTGATATTTTTAGTTCCATGATGTTTTCTGCTATTCCTTCTATCTGTTTCCATGCCTGAATTATCATGTAGCATTCTCTTGTCCTTTCCTAGACTAATAATTTTAAGGATTGTAGTCTTTCCCAGTAGTCAAGGTCCTTAACTTCTTCTATTCTAGCTGTAAAGGACCTTTGTACATTCTCTATTTGTGCAATATCCTTTTGATAGTGTGGGTACCATATCATATTGCAATATTCAAGTGGACTACGAACATATGTTTTATAAAGCATAATCATATGTTCAGCTTTTCTTGTTTTGAAGTGCCGTAACAACATTCCCATTTTTGCTTTACATTTTGCCAATAGAATTGCTATTTGATCATTGCATAACATGTTCCTATTCATCATTACACCAAGGTCTTTAACTGCTTCCTTATTTGTGATTGTGTCATTATTAGGTCCCCTATATGCATATAGCTCTCCTTCTCTGTCTCCATAATTTATTGATTCAAAAATATCAGAGTTAAATACCATCCTATTTACCTCTGCCCAGTCATATATTTTGTTAAGGTCTCTTTGTAGAACGTTCCTATCTTGTGTCATCGGCGAAACTACTCACTACCGAATCCTTAACATTACTGTCTATGTCTTCAATCATAATAACAAACAGTATTGCAGCTAACACCGTACCTTGTGGCACACCGGATATTACCTTGGCTTCATCCGATTTCTCATCATTTGCAATAACTATCTGTTTTCTGTTGTGTAAAAATTCTTTTTACCATCTTCCTACTTTATCCACGATATTGTGTTTTCTAATTTTCTTCGCTAATATATTATGGTCTACCTTGTCTAAAGCTTTTGCAAAGTCTAGATAAACCACATCTGTTTCATTTCCGCTTTTCATATTTTTGAATATGTTCTCACGGTGGACTAACAGTTGGGTTTGTGTATTTTTTCCGGGTTGTTGTCCTATATTAAACAAATTATTTTTTATTAAATGTTTCATAATATTTTTCTTCATTACCCTTTCATACACTTTCATAATATGTGATGTTAGACTCACAGGCCTATAATTACTTGTTTCTAGTCTTGATCCACTTTTGAAAGTAGGGGTAATATATGCTAATTTGTGCTCATCATAAATCTTGCCTGAATCTACACTTTGTCTTAATAATATTTCAAGTGACTTTGCGATAGAATGAACGACTTTCTTTAACAAAATAGCAGGAACTCCATCAGGCCCTGCTGCAGCTCCATTTTTAATTTCATTAATAGCCTGCATAATATCAGCTTCATTAATATCTATGTCAGCTAAATATTCACTATTTTCGTCCTTTACTTCTATATCATTATCTTCATTATCTATTCTATGGGTGAATTTCTCTTCTTATAATCATTCTGGCCAATATGGTTGCAAATTTCCTTTTTTTCATTCGGTTAATCATCCCTTCAATTCTTATAGAAGGGCCTATTTCTATTCTTTCTTTTATTTCATCTTTTTCGCGTATGAGTATAATAGTTTGAGGTTTTGCTTGATATTTATTAGGGTTTTTTCTTCCAAGTCCCGTTTTTCATTTTCTTTTGATTGTATAATCTTTTGTTCTGCATTTTCTATCTTACTTTTTAGTTATATAACTTTCCATGCATTTTTTTCTTTTGGAAGACCTTTTTTCCACTTTCTGATTTTCTGGAACAAGATCCTTCTGTCTCTTGGTATGCATGACTGATGATTACTTTTCTTCTTCGGTATATATTTATTCACTATTTTCTCTAATATTTTATATAATATCTCCGTATTTACCCTTATGTCATCACTTACGAAAATCTATGTTTAATTCTTCATTTATTTGTTTAATTCTTCACTTATCCCAATCTTTGTTTAATTCTTCATTTATTCCTGACCATTTTATATTTTTACTGTAGAAGTTGTATTTTCCATATCCTTCCCACTTTTTCATTTCTTGCTTATCTCTGTTTTCACTTGCTTTGGAATGGACTGTTAATTCTATGACATTATGGTCTGAAATACTCGCATTATAAACTATTATTTCTTTAACATAATTCATCTCGTTCACAAATACTAGGTCTAAAGTATTTTCCTTTCTTGTTGGCAGGTGATTTATTTGTTGAATGTTGTATTCTAGTAGCATATCTATTAGCTTTTCGAATTGCCTCTTATCTTCTGCACTACTATTACTCTCTTTTTTATATGTATAAGTACAACCACAATCTCCTATTCGTTCTTTCCAGTCTACGAAAGGAAAGTTGAAGTCTCCAGATAGGAGAATAGTCCAGTCCTTGTGATTTCTACATAAATCATCCAATTTTTCTATTATTAAGTCAAACTCTTTAGTATTAGGAGGTCTATATATTACTATGTTCATTAATTTTTCAGATTTAAATTCTACCACTATTAGTTCACATTCTGAGTTACTATATTTCTCATATTTTTCCTTGTTTTTTGTCTTTCCCATATATTGCGGTGCCCCCTTGATTCCTATTTTTTCTATCTGATCTATAAGTTTGGAACCCTTTTATTTGATCATAATTCCCAGTCTCTTGGGAATACCAGGTTTCACTTATATTCATCATATCTATTTTCTTTTCAATTTGTGTTAGTTCTTCTAAGTACTCTATTTTTCTTTTTGAGTTACTCATAACTAAACCCTGCGCATTCATCACTATGATGGTTTGCGTGTTTTCTCCTTCATTTAATATTGGTAATAATAAGGATTGTCCCATGTCTTTCCTGTTCAGGTATGTTGTTCTTTTTTTCATTTCCAGAAATTCTGACATTAAAAAATCCAACTTTTCCATATTATTTGACCTTCCTTCATCATAATTATTCATTTTGTGTCTGAATCTGCAATTTTCTCCGTATCTGCAATATCCTCTTGCATAATAAATACAGTTATTATCTCTTGAGTAGAATCTTGGAGCTGAGGCTTTGATATTTTTTGCTGACATCTCTGCATATTTCGTTGATGGCTTACTTTTTTCTTTTACTTGATATTCTTTATTCCTCTCTTTATTTGTTTTATTCTTATTTTGGATTTATTACTTAATTGATTATTTATTTGATTATGATTCATGGCTACAGAGTGCATATAAGGGGAGTCAAATGTATTTTGCCGTATTCAGTACTAGCCCCTGGGGAGTCAAATGTATTATGCCGTATTCAGTACTACCCCCTGGGGAGTCTAATGTATTTTGCCATATTCAGTACTACCCCCTGGGGAGTCAAATGTATTTTGCCGTATTCAGTACTACCCCCTGGGGAGTCAAATGTATTTCGCTGTGTTGAGTACTGGCCACTGGGGAGTCAAATGTATTTTCGCCTTGTTCAGTACTAGCCCCTGGGGAGTCAAATGTATTTTGCCATGTTCAGTACTAGCCCCTTGGGAGTCAAATGTATTTTGCCGTATTCAGTACTACCCTGGGGAGTCAAATGTATTTCGCTGTGTTGAGTACTGGCCCCTGGGGAGTCAAAATGTATTTTGTGCCTTGTTCATAACTAGCCCCTGGGGAGGGTTGGAAATGTATTTTGCCATTTTCGGTTTAGTACTAGCCCCTGGGGAGTCAAATGTATTTTGCCAGCTGTTTAGTACTAGCCCCCGCCTGGGGGATCAAATGTATTTGCCGCCTGTTTAGTACTAGCCCTGGGGAGTCATATGTAAATTTTCGCAGTAGTCAGTACTAGCCCGGGGAGTCAAATATTGTTTCGCTGTCAGTACTTAGCCCCTGGGGAGTTCACATGTATTTTGCCGTGTTTCAGTACTAGCCCCTGGGGAGTCAAAATGTATTTGGCGTTTCTTCGTACTACTAGCCCCTGGGGAGTCACATGTATTTTGCCGTGTTCAGTACTAGCCCCTGGGGAGTCAAATGTATTTCGCCGTATTCAGTACTAGCCCCTGGGGAGTCAAATGTATTTTGCCGTGTTCAGTACTAGCCCCTGGGGAGTCAAATGTATTTTGCTGTGTTTAGTTACTATCCCCTGGGGAGTCAAAACAAATGTATTTGCCGTGTTCAGTACTAGCCCTGGGAGTCAAATGTATTTTGCCGTGTTTTTAGTACTACCGCTTGGGGAGTCAACATGTATTTCGCCGTATTCCAGTACTAAGCCCCTGGGAGTCACATGTATTTCGCCGTATTCAGTACTAGCCCCTGGGGAGTCAAATGTATTTTGCCATGTTCAGTACTACCCCCTTGGGGTGTGTCGAATGGGGTCAAATTTGCCGTATTCAGTACTAGCCCCCTGGGGAGTCAAATGTATTTTCAACCGTATTCAGTACTAGCCCCTGGGGTAGTCAGAATGTATTTTCGCCGTATTCAGTACTAAAAGCCTCTGGGGAGTCACAATGTATTTTGCCGTATTCAGTACTAGCCCCTGGGGAGTTAAATGTATTTCGCCATGTTCAGTACTAGCCCCTGGTGAGTCATGTATTTTTGCCGTGTTTAGACCTACCCTTGGGATGCAAAATGTATTTCGCCGTTTCATTACTAGCCCCTCGGGAGTCACATGTATTCGCCCGTTTAGGGTACTAGCGCCCTTGGGGTCCAAATGTATTTCGCCATTTTCAGGTACTAGCCCCTTGGGGAGGTCCATGTATTTCGCCGTAAATTCATTACTAGCCCTGGGGAATTTTCAATGTATTTCCGCCGTATTCAGTTACTAGCCCTGGGGAGTCAAATGTATTTTCCCCGCCGTATTCAGGGGTACTAGCCCCTGGGGAGGTCAAATGTATTTTATTATTCAGGGCCTAGCCCCTGGGGAGTTCCGAATTGTATTTTGCCGTGTTCTCACTACCCCCTGGGGAGTCAAATTTATGTTGCCTGTCAGCTACCAGCCCCTGGGGAGTCACATGTATTTTTTTGCCGTGTTCAGTACTAGCCCCTGGGGAGTCACATGTATTTCGACGTATTCAGTACTAGCCCCTGGGGAGTCAAATGTATTTTGCCGTGTTCAGTACTAGCCCCTGGGGAGTGAAATGTATTTTGCCGTGTTCAGTACTACCCCCTGGGGAGTCAAATGTATTTTCCGTGTTTAGTACTACCCCTTGGGGAGTCAAATGTATTTCGCCGTATTCAGTACTAGCCCCTGGGGAGTCACATGTATTTCGCCGTATTGAGTACTAGCCCCTTGGGAGTCAAATGTATTTCGCCATGTTCAGTACTAGCCCCTGGGGAGTCAAATGTATTTCGCCGTATTCAGTACTAGCCCCTGGGGAGTCAAATGTATTTATTCAGTGCTAGCCCCTGGGGAGTCAAATGTATTTTGCCGTGTTCAGTACTACCCCCTGGGGAGTCAAATGTATTTTGCCGTATTCAGTACTAGCCCCTAGGGAGTCAAATGTATTTCGCCGTATTCAGTACTAGCCCCTGGGGAGTCAAATGTATTTTGCCGTGTTCAGTACTACCCCCTGGGGAGTCAAATGTATTTTGCCGTGTTTAGTACTACCCCTTGGGGAGTCAGATGTATTTCGCCATGTTCAGTACTAGCCCCTGGGGAGTCACATGTATTTCGCCGTATTCAGTACTAGCCCCTGGGGAGTCAAATGTATTTTGCCGTGTTCAGTACTACCCCCTGGGGAGTCAAATGTATTTTGCCGTATTCAGTACTAGCCCCTGGGGAGTCACATGTAGTTCGCCGTATTCAGTACTAGCCCCTGGGTAGTCAAATGTATTTTGCCATGTTCAGTACTACCCCTTGGGGAGTCAAATGTATTTCGCCGTATTCAGTACTAGCCCCTGGGGAGTCAAATGTATTTCGCCGTATTTAGTACTAGCCCCTGGGGAGTCAAATGTATTTTGCCGTGTTCAGTACTACCCCTTGGGGAGTCAAATGTATTTTGCCGTGTTTAGTACTTCCCCCTGGGGAGTCAAATGTATTTTGCCATGTTCAGTACTAGACCCTGAGGAGTCAAATGTATTTTGCCGTGTTTAGTACTACCCTCTGAGGAGTTAAATGTATTTTGCCGTGTTCAGTACTAGACCCTGAGGAGTCAAATGTATTTCGCCGTGTTCAGTACTAGACCCTACGGAGTCAAATGTATTTTGCCGTGTTCAGTACTAGCCCCTGAGGAGTTAAATGTATTTTGCCGTGTTCAGTACTAGACCCTGAGGAGTCAAATGTATTTTGCCGTGTTCAGTACTACCCCTTGGGGAGTCAAATGTACTTCGCCGTGTTCAGTACTGGCCCATGGTGGATCAAATGACCTTATCCCCCACAGGCTTGTAATAAACACGTCAAAACATTGTAGATGAATCCCTATTTCGTCATATTTAGTTCTGGCCCTCGTGGATCAAATGATCCTAAGAGAATTGGTTATTTCTCATATGCCCTAGGGATTTCGTAAAATCCCTGGATTTCACATATTCCATTGTAATATATATTATATATGTATATAATTATATTATTATATATAATATATATTATATAGTATATATGATATATAATATATATCATAATATATATAATATATTAATTAAATATATATATATAATTGTCTTATATATGAGAACAAGTATATATGTAAATATAATAGTTAGTAATATATATAGATATCTATATATATTTATATAGATTATATATATAATATATAGTATAATATGATGATATTATATGTATATATATACATATATCTATATATATATATAATTAATTATATATAGATAATATATAGTATATATATATATATATACATCATATTACTATATATATATAAATATATATATATATATATATATAATAATAATATATATGTATATAATTATATATATATATATAATATCATTTATATATATATATATATATATATGTAATATAAATCTATATATATAATAATATATAATATATATAAATATAATATATATATTATTATACTATATATTATATATTTATATTCTATACTATATAATATTATATAATATATATAAATCATAATATATATTATATATTAATGTATATATATATATATATATATATATATTAATAGATAAGTATAGATGTATAAATAATTTATAATATATCTATTTATGTATATATATATATATTATTATAATAATTGTATATCATATAGATATAATATGAATATAAGATATATATATTTATTTATACATTGGTGTAAATTTTTCCATTATCCTGATTCTCAATTTTCCAACCAGCTTAAGCAGTAAAATGTTTTACCGAGGGCGAAAGAGTTTCAGAAACTGGAACATGAAACCCAGCCCCATCGTAAAGTTGCATTACACCATTAAGGGCAATGTTTCATGCACACTCGCTTTGGATCGAAGGCCTTCAATTTCCGTGGTTACTTGGTTTTTTGGGGGGGATTCGGTTATAAATTGCCAATGGCCTCTCAAGACTGCAACTATGTTCTATTTTTAGTCAGTTCCTGTGGCTTTTTACACTTACACTTTTCTCTCCTGGTTTCCATGTCTATATATTTGTAACATTAACTTTAAGTAATAAATGCGCTCGGATTCTTGTTACTGAAAACATTTCACATGTATCCAAATGGCGTTCAACCTTCTTAGGA
The DNA here is from genome assembly GCF_015104395.2 of Macrobrachium nipponense. Classification (NCBI taxonomy): domain Eukaryota; kingdom Metazoa; phylum Arthropoda; class Malacostraca; order Decapoda; family Palaemonidae; genus Macrobrachium; species Macrobrachium nipponense. The sequence continues at coordinate 82,611,880 of NC_061089.1, forward strand.
TTATATATATATATATATATATATATATATATATATATATATATATATATATATATATATATATATATATATATATATATATATATACTGGCTTCAAGTAGGGAACCATAATACAAAGGGTGAAAGAGTTTTAGAAACCTTAGTATTAATTACGCACATATATACATACATACTCCTATATATATATATATAAATATATATATATATATATATATATATATATATATATATAAATATATATTATATATATTAAATATATATATATATATATAATATACTATATGTATATATATATATTATATATATATATATACTGGCTCTAAGCAGGGAAGATACTATAGAAGACGAAAGAGTTTTCAGAAAGTTTAAATATTAAATAAACACACTCACATACATATTCATATATATATATATATATATATATATATAGATATATATATATATATATATATATATATATATATATATATATATATATATATATATATATATATATATATATATATATATATATATATATATATATATATATATATATATATATAATGTGTGGTCCGTTTGTGCGCACGTTAGCGAGTGTGTGTTAATTTATTTCCCTCCATTAATGTCGTTTTTAAAAAAAGATGTCATCTGATCTGGTGATAAGCCGGGACAAGAAAGAATTGTGCCATCATTATCATAACTGAATATGCCTGAAATTTCAGTTTTTCGCTAAAGAAAACTCTCGTTACGAAGTCTTGCTTTTTCAATTTGGGATGCCGTTTGCTGGACCAATTAGGGCATTTTAAATTTGGGGTTACTTAAAAATTCTTAAATGAGTCGATCGTAGGAGGCTTAATTATGTGACTTGGAAACGACTTTTTAATCCCGAGTTGTAACATAATACTTCACTCAAATGATTTGGAAAGAAATAGATATTTTTCAAGCATGCAGCTTCAGAAAATAATAGGGAGTGCGGTTGAATTTCAAAATGATATGACAGAACTACAAAAATAGAGATGCTAAGAGCTATCCTGAAAATTCTTCATACATTATAAAGGGCCTCGTTGATTGCCATTATCTGATAGCGAAGGATTAATGACTCTTTTCAGGGTCATGTGCAGGGAGAATACTAAAAACAAAAATGAATGGTCTTATAATGAGAGAGAGAGAGAGAGAGAGAGAGAGGAGGAAAGAGAGAGAGAGAGAGAGAGAGAGAGAGAGAGAGAGAGAGAGAGAGAATTCGTGTCTCGGATGGGATATGCAAAATGATAAATCCACGTGAATGACGACAATGCTTCTTCCAAGGCTCGTTGAATATCTCATTTGCATTTGGAATAAGACGAATTGCGCCAGATGAGGCGTCAAAAATATGGGGAACAGCAATATATGTTACGCGAGAGAGAAAGAGAAGTAGAGAGAGAGAGAGAAGCCCTCGCGGGCCGCGATCGATATATATATATATATATATATATATATATATATATATATATATATATATATATATATATATCTAATAAAAGGAGCCCATAAAAACACCAAAATGTAGAGAGAAAAGTACTATATTTCAGAGACTGGTGTCTCTCTCTTCAGGTATATGAATGAGAAAAGTTTACAGAAAAGGTGGTATTTATACCAAGAGATCCGTCCACAAGTAAGCCAATTTAGGTCACCCCCGCTGATAATCTTCCTTTAATCTTCTTAAGATTAAAGGAAGATTATCAGCGGGGGTGACCTAATTGGCTTACTTGTGGACGGATCTCTTGGTATAAATACCACCTTTTTCTGTAAACTTTTCTCATTCATATACCTGAAGAGAGAGACACCAGTCTCTGAAATATAGTACTTTTCTCTCTACATTTTGGTGTTTTTATGGCTCCTTTTATTAGATGGAATTCTGTTGTTGCAGAACATTTTTACCAGTCATTGTCAGCCCATTATGGAATTCAACCGCCTTTCCACGATTCTTCACTCACTTCCAGAAGTCAAGCCAGTTTTCCGCAAGTTTGAGAAAGAACTGAACAGACTACACGGCTGAAAAACCAAAAAACCCTTTTTGGAAGAATGCCTCAAAGAACAAGTACTTCCAAAATGTACGGATTCGGGAGATGGACTCATACAATCAAACCCCTTCCCTCTCTCACACAAGATTTTCCTGGAAGAAAGAATCACCAGTACGAGAAACGACATCTTCTTGCTACGCAGAGTGATATATGGAACTCAGTCTAATCTTCGCCTCCTCACTTCAGAACCTACATATACAGGTATCTGAATTCATTCTGTTCGACATTGCTGCCTATAATAGCGTGACTCATTCCAACAGACTTTTACGCAAGTTAAATAACCTAATAGATAATAGCGCATGGAATAATCTTGAACAACAAGACAAAGTTTTAAACTTATCCAACACCCCCCTTACTGTAAATCAACATTTAGTTTTAAATTTAGGCTTATCCTTTGCCCTAATGCCAGACCGCAAAAAACAACCAGTACTTCATAGTGGCTTTTGATAAATTCATATCTGAAAAAACTACAGCCGTGAAGAGATATGTTTAAAAGGAGTGTTACTAAATGCTTTAACTGACCTTCATAAGAAATATCCTGTTCCCGCAGATTCATGATAGCCATCCACTCGCTAAAAAAGTTAGATGTTATAATAAGTAGATCCGACAAAGACGGCAAAATTGTAATAATGGACAAAGACTTCTACCTCGACAAAATCAACCAGCTCCTTAGCGACACAAATACTTACGAAAAACTGACGAAAAATCCCCTCCAGAACGTTCCCACAGAATTTTATCGGAAAGTAAGATTAATTGGCCAAGACAAAAAGAGTATTGAACTATTAGAGAAATTTAAAGTAATTAATCCTAAATTACCCTACTTTTATGGCCTTCCCAAAACTCACAAATACAATCTTCCATTCAGACCCATCGTTTCATGCGCCGGAGCTTTCAATTACAAAATTTCTAAATGGTTAGCTGGCCTCCTTTCTCCTTTTTTAGGAACTTTTTCTCCCAGTCACATTAAACATTCGGAAGATTTTTGTCACAAATTCAGAGAAGCACATATACCACTTCACAACATAAAACTTTTAAGCATTGACGTACACTCCCTATTCACAAAAGTACCAGTACAGGATGTTCTTCTGTTTTTAAGGGGAAAAATTATTCCCCTTATTCAGATCATTTCCTTTGGCGCTTGACCAAAAATAATAAAAGTTAGTTGAATTATGTGCATCTAATAACGTATTTTCATTCGGGGAATCAATTCTACAAGCAAAAAATTCGGGTGTAGTATGGGTAGTCTTTTAAGTCCTGTTTTAGCCAATCTGTACATGGAATACTTTGAAACTACAGTAATAAATACAATAAAACCCAAAAACATGCTATGGATGAGATACGTGGATGACATCCTAACATTTTGGGATAATAAGTGGGGTAATTTTAATTAATTCCTCTCAAAATTAAACGCATTAGTGTCAGCATCAAATTTAAAGTTGAATGGGAAACAGACAACAAAATTCCTTTTCTTGATGTTTTAATAATCAGAGACACGACAGAATACAAATTTACCATATACAGAAAACCAACGTTCTCACTTTCATATATTCACTACTTTAGCTATCACGACATTACTATCAAGATAGGTGTAGCTAGCAACCTATTTTTAAGAGCCTTACGAATTTGTTCCCCAGATTTCCGGGAAAAAGAATTTGAACTAATTCGCAAACAACTTTCATCTTTAAAGTATCCTGACCATGTAATTGAGAAAGCAATTCAAAATCAAAAAGCAACGTAATTTTCTGCCGACCCCCTAAAGACAAGACCCAGAGACACGCCCAATCAATAAAATAAAAATTCCTCACCTGGAGACGATTAAGAGAATAACCCACACCCTTGGGAAATCCAACCCTTTTTGCATTTACCTACCCAAATACCTTAGCCAAATCCCTGATTAACGTCCAACAAAAGACATCTCCCAAAGACTCTGGGGTCTATGAGATCCCATGCCAGGACTGTGACCAATCTTACATCGGATTTACAGGTAAATCACTTCCCCAGAGATTAATACAACACAAAACGGCATTTAGGTATGGGACAACAGAACTCGGCTATTTTCAACCATAAATAAATGAACTAACCATAGAATAAACTGGAATTTGCCACGTGATTTATAGCAGCAACTGCCGGTACAAGTGTCAAATGATGGAATCGGCCTTAATAAAAGAGATGCAGGTAATGAACATCTCAAAAGGCGGGTGGATCTCAGATGTCGTCGACGAAGTTTTTCATTCAACCAACGCTTAAGAAGATTAAAGGAAGATTTATCAGTGGGGGTGACCTAAATTGGCCTTACTTTTGGACGGATCTCTTGGTATAAATACCACCTTTTCTGTAAACTTTTCTCATTCATATACCGAAGAGAGAGACAGCAGTCTCTGAAATATAGTACTTTTCTCTCTACATTTTGGTGTTTTTATGGGCTCCTTTTATTAGATGGAATTCTGTTGTTACAGAACATTTTTACCAGTCATATATATATATATAATATTTATATATATATATATATATATATATATATATATATATATATAGTATATATATCATATATATATATATATCATATATATATATATCTATATATATATATCTATATATATATATATATCTATATATAGATAGAAATCTACTAGTCACATTTACCAGATAAATATTCAATTATAATAGCCACAATGACCTCTTAACTTCTCGAATTCTTTGTGCATTTTGGAAAGGCTTGTCACTTTGAAGCCTTTGGATCCAAGTGCAAGAAACATGAAGCAATTATGATAACGTGGCCTCGTTGTGATTATGGGAAGCGGGTTCGTTTCCTTCTACCGGACCAATATGATTTCTAAAGCTTCCAAAAAAGCGCAACTATTCGAGAAGTTGAGAGGGGCATTGTGGGTATTACAATTACACACATACACACACACACAATGTATAAATATATATATATATATATATATATATATATATATATATATATATATATATATATATATATATTATATATATATATATATATATATATAGTATTTATATTGTTTGTCAGAGAGAGAGAGAGAGAGAGAGAGAGGGCGACGGGGATTTTGGAAAAAGTCCAAGATCTTAACAGTAAAAAGATTTTAAAGATGTAACAAGAGGAAAGCCTAACTATTGCTCCATAAAACAGTTGCTAGGAGAAGGTGGAAAGTAAGATGGAAGAAAGGGAATATGAACAGACAATAGTAAAATGAATGAAAGGGGTTGCAGCTAGGGGCCGAAGGTACACTGCGAAAAACCTTAAAAATTGCCTGCAGTAATCGTGTGTTTGTGTTTGTGTGTGCATGTACGTATGCACGTAACATTTGAGTCATGACAAAATAAGTAAGACTTCATATACTGAATAGCGCGATTTCTGTCTAATCTCTCATAACATGATTACCCGACTTACCTTCGTACATAAATGAAATTATATTGCTTAAAAATTAAATGGAATTCGATACTGTCTTAAGCAAATAATTAATTTTACACATGTGATTAAAAAGGACAGTTTCTATTATTATATCCTTAGTAACACAAGTTGTGTTTAATTAATTAGAGAAGTGCATTGTACCTCAAGCAGAAGTTATTTTCTTGTTTCTACTTAGATCCTGAAAGGTCACACAGGGGCATTCATGGTTTCACTATATCTTATATACGGTACTGACTGTTATACATGTATTCTAGTCATATCATCAGCAAAGTTAGTTGCATTTTAATCAATGGAAGTTGGAAGTTGCACCTCATTTCTTCAAGTTTTGTCACTAAATGGAAGTAGAGTTTTCCTAAATAAGTTTATGATACGTAGTACGTCTAGTTCCTACAAAGTAATCAGACATTTTCTGGTAAACAAAAAATATTCCTGTCTAGTAATTCTAAGAATAAAATTGGATATTTTCTTCCTTCCAAAGTTTTAGGTGTATAAAATGTCTAAGACCACAAGGTTTATATTCATGTAGTATCTTTTAGTAAAAGATACTACATGAAGATCGTTTTTTTTTTATTTAAAAGTGTATTAGGTAGCCCTCCACTCGCCGATGTGTCCTCGTATGTAATAATTAAAAGCAAAGAAGCTGCATCTAAATATTTTTAGCTTCGTTATGATTACATTGCGCATTTTCTTTTGGCAGCATAGATGAACAGAATAATATTCTCTGTGTGGTTACAGCTAAGTTTTTTTTTTATTTGCAGATATTCGTATCTGAATAACCATCATCCACAAAGTGCCAGTTTACAAGGTCAATGTCAGTGTTGCTAAAATAGGTAATAAACATTATGCCAAGTAGTAAAACTTTCTTAGTTTTGTATCTGATGGAGAGAGAGAGAGAGAGAGAGAGAGAGAGAGAGAGAGAGAGGAGAGAGAGAGAGAGATGTGTGTGTATCATGATCATAGAAAAATAAGAACCTTTTAATGTTAGTTAAAATGTAGTCTGTTAGTATAACTCACATTCATAGAGATAAATTCTTAATTTTTAGCTGTTTCTCGTGATTAGGGAGTAATCAGTGTTAAGAAACAACGCAACAACTACTGCCACTTTCGTAACAAAACAGCCGAGGCCGCATGGACCGCTTTTGTATAAAATTAGGTATTATTACTCTATCTACCGAACGCTTTCCAGGGTTCCTTCTGCGCCTTCCCCATAACTCCAACTGAAGCAGCCTAACATTTCGAATATGGCTAGATCATCTAAAAGTACTGCAATTCTGCCTCATTTACTCTAAACTTTTCACCACGTATAATTGTCTAGACAATTTTTACCTTTGCAGTTATTTATGCAAAACGCTACTGCCGTAACTTTTTTTCTTTCATTTCTTTTCAGCTTACTCCCTTCGAATCCTTAACTGAGATTTAGCTGAGGAATTTCTTCATACGTTCGCAACTTGCTTTTTAGAAGATATTTGCAGTCTTTTTTCGTGCTACTTTCTATGCTTCACCTTTTATATCATCTATCCCTTCATCTATGTTGCCATTATCTCTCTGATTTACTCCTAAATATTTCTATGAAGTCAACGGCTTCATTCACTTACTAGTATCAGTGATTCCTGTACGCGCAAACAGAAACACACACACAGATATATATATATATATATATATATATATATATATATATATATATATATATATATATATATATATATATATACTATATATATATATATATATATATATATATATATATATATATATATATATATATATATATATATATATATATATATATATATGTGTGTGTGTTGTGTGTGTGTGTGTGTGTGTGTGAATTTTTATCACATCACCGTGATTCATATACTGCATTAACCTAAAAATGTCCTTTAATATCCAATTCAATCTACCTTGGAATTAATATATTTTCATATATCTCAACCGAAGGGAACATTTTAGTTGACAATAATTTCGTCATCTCGTGGATTCGAACGTGCGCAGAGGAGAAAATTTCGGTGAGTTACCGACCATGCCAAGAAGTGAGTTATAAGTTGACACCGATTCCGATCTTACAAATTACTGTCGAACTCAGGTATTTGTCATTAGAATTTATATCCACTCGCCTCTACCATGTTAACCAAGCCATACTTTTGCTGCACATAGTCCTGATTTCTCCTCTGTGCGCTTGTTCAAATCCACGAGAGGACCAAACTATTACTAACTAAAATATTCCCCTTCAGTTAGCATATATGAAAATATATCAATTCCGAGGTAGAGTGATTGGATATTAAAGGACGTAGTTTAATGTATATATACCGGGTGTTTCAAAATTAAAGGCCCCACCACCACAGAACAAATGGAAAGTTATGAAGTTTTCTGCTATAGCCTATCTCCAAGTACATTATCTTATGTTTCTCTTAAGCTATTTTTCATTTTACATTTCTTTTATTTTCAGACTGAGCGACAGATTAAGATACAGCCATGGCTAACGACTCAGAGGAAATCAGATGGATTGACTGAATCCGGGCTATAACCTTCATAGAGGCCAGGATTGCTGGCACATCCTTCATTTCACATTCCTGGATAGCTAAATACATTAAAAGAGATGAATCCTTTGTTAAAACAAAAAGGAACAAAAATCTATATGACTTTCATCGCAAAAAGAGTGAGAATCTTGGAAGGCCAGAAGTCCTTTCTCAGGAGTCAAAAGACATCATAGCTAAGGCAGTGGGTAGACAAAGAACGTCTTTACATAAATTGGCGCTTAAAATAGAAACAAAAAGGGGAAAGAAGAGAAGTTATAGTGCTGTATATCGTGAGTTGAAAAAATCTGGTATCAAGCCATTTCATGTTATCAGCAAGCCCAACATCACTCAGCAACAGAGAGAAGACCGTGCATGGTTTTGTGGTTCACTTCTTAAAGATGGAGATGAAGCTGACTTTCTCCATGTTGCCGCATCAGATGAATTCTTCATTTACACAGTCAGGAAGCCAAATCATAAAAATGACATCATTTGGGCTGCAAAATTGGATATCAGAGATGACTTGTGCTATTGCCAAGTTGTAAAATTTCCCGAATGTTTGGGAATTTTTCTCTGATTCACAGCCAAACAGTTAACGTGGATCATCAAAGAAAAAGGACAGCCATGGAATGGCGATCACTTCAGAGAAACTGTGTTAACTGGTGGAGTATTTCCTTTCCTCAAAGATCCTGAAAATGTGTTATCTGTTGAAGAAGTCACATTTTTGCATGATAAGGCACCATGTTTCAAAGCTCTTCAGACACAGGACCTGCTTGGAAACAGTGGTATTGATTTCTTCTCGTCAAGTGAATTTCCAGGTAGCTCCCCAGACCTTAATGTGTGTGAAAACATTGGTAGTATCTTAAAGGACATGTTGAAGCACGCACAATGAACTATGATGGTATACCAAGCCTCGAGGAACTGCAAAGAGAGGTGACAGAAGTGCTCATGGAAATGGAGTTTGAGTCTCAGCTCTTTTGCGATTTGCTGTAATCATACCACTCAAGAATGTAGGCTTTGGTACAGGAAGATGGAAGCCATACAATATTACATGCTCAGAGAGAAACTTTGATAAATACCTGTTCTGAATTACCTTTGTTTTTGTCCTTATCAATTTTGATTTATACTGTAGAGGGGCGGGGGCTCTAATTCTGAAACACTCTGTATATATATATATATATATATATATATATATATATTATATATATATATATATATATATATATATATATATATATATATATATATATAAAATTAATGTGTCGGTGAATTACGTTGCATCAGCTTTCCTGGCTTGGAGAAAGAAAGCACCTAGTGATAGCCTTCTTTGAAATGAAGGAATTTAATGAGTATGCTTTGTGAAGCTGATGCCCACTCAATCTGTTGCTATGGGGATCTTTGTGCGTGCATGATGGATCCAACCGCTCGAGACACTTAAGAGAAAGCACACATACTTTTGAGATAAGGAGGGAGACGGTTCGGAGGACATCAGGTGCTTGTACAGACCCATCAGAGGTATGGCACATATTTAAATGACTTAGGAACAGTTGCCTTTGAAAAGAGAGAAGTGTGAAGTGTATAAATTTATTTAACATTGTGTGGTGGGGAATATAATGGATATGTCTCTTTGTTTCAGATGGGTCCGATGTCATTATTCTAGAGACTTGATTCTCTTAAGTCTTGATTATCGAAATGTAGTGGTTGACAATTTGAGAGTTTGGGGTGATTACTTAGACTAATTCAGGAGAGTAGAATGATATTTTACAGTTCTTTTGTGGGTCAGACTTAGTTCTTAAATATGACCTTTTTTAATAACTTTGTTCCATTTTATGTTCAACTAATTTGGGAAATAAATAGCATATTTTTGTATTTATGTGAACTCATTAGCCTAGTTTGATATTGCTTGCAGAGAGAGACCGGCCAGCTACAGAAATGTAAGAGTTGCCACTTGTGTAGTTTTGATAGGGGTAATAGTTTTTGGTGGCACCATTAAAAAAGCTTTTTATACATTTTATAGGCTGTAGGTACCCTAACAAAGAGATTGGTGGCTAGTTAGACATATATTTTTTTTCGAAGGAAAAGGGTTTTAATTATGTCACAGGCAACTCAGGGTTTTTCTTTGCTGATTCAATGGTTTGGTGTTCGAAGCGTTAAGTCTCTCTCTCTACACCTCAGACAGTTTAGCGGGTTAGTGATTTGAGAAAACTAGTGTTCCGAACTTATGGGGAAAAATTTTATTTTTTGACATATTAAAGTGTTTATTGGGTGTGGTGAATAGGTTACGCATATGTGCAATACGTATACAAGTTTGGGTTCCAGTCATATGAAGATGTGAGTGTAATTTTATTGTTTCTTTTTTTCTCTCTCTCTTTTTATTGGTGATGAATTTGCTCAAAGTGTATTTTTATTTTGATGCCTCTTGAGATTTAATGGACATTGGAGAGATTTTGTAATAATATGAGAAGGTTTTTGTTTGGTTATTGTGAGTTACGCCCTAAAGAGAGAAAGAGGCGAGTATTTCAGTGAGTGAGATGGAGCAAGGTTGGTTGCTGGGCGCTTGGAAGTGTGAGAGAGAGGTTGGTTCACTGAGTGAAGCGCTTTTGCACTTATTTCTTATCTCCTCCCTATTTTTAATTTTTTTTTATTTTAGTGTGACCTTATTCTGCAAACAGCTGTTTGTGGGATGATTTACTGGGTGCGGTGCATGTTTGTTTTTTTTGTTATCTTTTATTGGGGGAAGTTTGTATTAATTTTTCTGGATTGGGTTTTGTGTGTATATAAATACATTAATGTTATTGAGGTCGGGAAATGTCATAAAACACAATAGCTTCCCTAAAGATAGGAAAATGGCTGATGCAAAGGGTACTACGACTCTGGTTAGTGCGTGCGTGAGCCCTTTTAGGGGGATTGTAGATGGAGCGCTTTTGCAGCCAGTGCAAATCTTTATTGAAGGTGTGAATAATTATTTAAGGGCAAAAAACATAACAGATGATGTAGAGACGTTTAGAGAGGCAAAAGCTTTGTTAGATTTCAATAAGGGTGGCCTCTCCCATCGTTGCAGAAGTTTCCAATTTGCAAAATGTCGTACCTGGGCCGATTTGCAAGCATTTTTAAAAGCTGTTTATGGCTCAAAGGAACACAGTGATATGGTGAGGGACCTCAGGGGACTATATAAGATACGGAAAGGCGTAAATAGCCTCATAGAACATAGTTTCAAACTTTTTGATTCAGCGGCATAATGGGTAGGGAGACTGAAAACATCTAAGTGGGTTACAGGAGGTAGTGTCTCAATTGACAATTTACATAAACTGATCCATTTTTCGATGCTCTTGCACGATGTGCCGGATGCAATAGTGGATAGTTTTGATGAAAAGATTGAACCTACTTCAGATGAAGAATTACTTTATGCCCAAATTGAGAAACATATGTCTAAATGTCCCACTGTAGATAGTACATTTTTTAATGGGACAGGCCCGAGAAATGGGGTGCAAAGAGACAGAATTTTCTTCTCCCCATTTTTGTGCAAAAGTTGCATATAACAAAAGATCGATTGATCAAAGGCAACAGCAGTTGCACTGTTTCAATTGTAATAAACCAGGGCACCTAAAGAAAATGTGTAGAGTTAAATATTGTAAAATGTGTAAGTGCGGATCACTATTGGCAATCTTGTCTCAGATACAGAAAGATGTGAGGCCTACACCTCAAAGTTCTGGAAGTTATAAAGTGAGGACTTCCCAGGCAGGTCATTCCAGAGGGCAAAGGGATCGGCGAAATTTTTGGGAGGCCGATCAACAAAAAGGGTACAGGCCATTGTGGTCTCGTGGGGGATGCCCCAGAGCCCAGGCCTATAGTTTACTCAACGGAGGACGTTGATATCCCAGTATTTATAGATACTGGCACCAGTGTGAACTTGATGCATCACAATTTGTATCAATCCATGTTCTCCCATTACCCTTTGAAACCCTCAATGGAGACAGTGTGTGATGTGCAAGCTCATAGATTAAATACCCTGGGTTGTGTTCAAATACAGTTTACTCTCGGTGACAGAGTATTAATAGAACCATTTTTGGTAATGAAAGGAATTGGTAATGAAAGGAATTGCTGAGTCATCTTGCATGTAGGAGACACAAGATTTTGATCCATGAGGGTGTTAATGGGATAACAGTTGGAATACCTGGCATTTTTCTTCCTTATGAGGACGTGATTAGAACTGAGGATATGGAGATTATTGAAAAAGGGGATGTGTTTGGTGATGCTAATGGTGATGATACTCGGGTTATGGGGAGTGGTAATATTAAAACCCACACTGGTGATATGGGAAATAATTGCAGGAATTCTATTGGAGTTCACAGTGGTAAAAATTTTGGTGATGATATTATGGATGGTGATACTGATACTAATATTGATGTTATTTCTGATACTAACAATGGGGTGGATGTAATGAGAATTAAGGATGGTGATGCTTATGGTATTGTGGAAAGGGGAGGTACTAACCACAAATATAAAGGTGTTTTATCGGAGGATATTGTGTTAATACCTGGTTCAAAGACTATGGTAAAAGTCAAATTGAGGGAAGTGAGAAAACCTACGGATGTGTGTGTTATTGAAAATAGCGAGAGGCTTAGAGAGGGTTATTAGTACAGCATCGGTGAATAGGGTATCCAAGAGTGGCTATCATAGAGGGGAAACCTGAGTTTTAAGAGGCAGAAATGCAATCAAGGAAACGAATATTTAGAGAATATTTAGCTAATGCAGATTATAGTGAGCATGTTGAAGCGATAAGCGAGCTCTTGGCAGTATTTGGGGATATGGTAGCCTTACAAGGTGATAAATTGGGGTTGACTAATGTGTTAGAGCATAAAGTAAATTTGGAGAGTGGCACAAAACTTATCTATATTCCTGCATACTGCATACCTTTCAAAATCAGAGAACAGGTAGAGAAAGAGGTCAATAGATGGGAGGAAAAAGGAATCATTAGACCTAGTGTGTCTCCTTACAACTTTCCCTTGTTAGTGGTGCCTAAGAAAGACGGTTCTGTCCGTGTATGTGTCGATTTTAGACGTTTAAATGAAAAGACGATCCCTGACCGCATACCAGATCTTTTTTGAAATCGGGGAACATATTTATAGCTCAATTGATTTGGCACAGGGTTTTTTGCAGGTCCCTCTTAGTGAGAGTAGCAAGGAATATACGGCTTTTTCAGTGCCAAGGGACTCTATGAATTTACACGAATGCCGTTCGCTTTATCGGGCAGTCTGATGACTTTTACAAGGTTAGTAAAAACAGTTTTGCTTGGGTTATTGAGTAAAAATGTTTTTGTGTATATGGATGATATATTAGTCGTAACGGACACAATCGCCCAACGCCTGGAAGTGCTTACAGAAGTACTTAGGAGGCTTAGATTAGTGGGATTGAAAATTAAGCTAGCCAAGTGTTCGTTCTTGAAAAAGCAAATCACATATCTAGGCCATGTCATATCTAAGGAAGGGGTTAGAGTAAATGACGATAAAGTCAAAGCAATAGCGAATTTTCGCACCCTGAGATCAAAGAAAGAGATTAAGTCATTCCTGGGTATCGCCTGTTTCTTCAGGAGTTTTGTGAAAGGGTTCTCTAATATAGCAGCTCCCCTAACAGATGTATTGCGGGAAGACGTTCAATTTCAATGGAAGGAACCTCAGTTGGAGAGTTTTCAAAAGCTTAAGGACGCGTTAATGAATCCCCCTGTTTTGAAGTTTCCAGATTTCAGCAAACTTTTCACATTAGTGACCAATGCCAGCCAGGAGGGTATAGGTGCTTGCCTTATGCAAAAGTTTGATGGGAAATTCCATCCCATAGCCTTTTATAGCAGGAAGTTCAGGACAAAGGGCAGCAATGAGAGATCAATGGCTACCATAGATAAAGAAGCATGGCTCATTTTAAAATGTTACTGATGGGGAATAAAGTAGAAGTCCTTACAGACCACAAGCCATTATTAGATCTTTTTAATAAACCCGATTTGTCGCCTGAAAGAGCTCAATGGTTTCTAACTATCAGAGATTTTGATGCAAAGCTCAAATATTTAGAGGGCAAATTTAATGTAGTTGCAGATGCCCTTAGTAGAAGTTTTCATGATAAGGAAGGATTCCAAGTTGCACAAGTCACTAGCGAGTCTATACAATGGGATATGGCTTTCATAGAGCAAAGGCAAGATGAAGACGAGATTCTAGCAGACGCAAAAGCGTTTCTTAGAGGGGAATTAGTCAGGAAACGTTGCCTTTTCCGGGTTTGGAGTTAGAAGGTAATCTATTGGTTAGGAAAATTAAATATAAATTGAGAACCAGTGAAAGTAAAGAACACAGATCGTAATTCCGAAAGTCCTAATTCCAGTGGTTTTGGATATAGTACATTGCAGGTTCAGTAGTCCACACTTGGGAATAGAAAAAAACGTATAATGAGGTTCGTGCTAAATACATTTGGAAAAACATGGGGAAAGTTGTGGAAAATATTGTGAGAAACTGTACAGTGTGCAACGCATGTAAGCCTGCAATGATAACTTCATACAAATTAGGATCATATCCTATACCAAATAGACCTTTTCAGAGAATACATATGGATATCCTGGGAAATTTTTGTGAGTCTAGATATGTGAATAAGTACTTGTTAGTGATAATAGATGAACTTACAAAGATAGTAGAATTTTTCCCACTTAAGCATAAAACAGCTGAAGAAGTAGCTGTGGCATTTTTCAATAGTGTCATTTGGAGTTACTGATCACCTGAGGTTCTATTGACCGACAATGGCAGAGAATTTGTGAACAAAACTTTGGAATGTTTAGCAGAAGTCATGGGGATACAGAAAGTAACAATTATTCCATACAGACCTGAGGCTAATGGGTTGTGTGAACAAGCGAACAGGAAAGTGCTCGAGGCTCTCAGGAAGAATGTAGGTGGTAATGATAAGAATTGGGACAGATATATTGATGTTGTTAGACATAGTATTAACACTATGGTTAGTGATTCCATTAAAATGTCTCCATTTGAAGCTTTGTTTGGTTTCCCACCATGAGGCACATTTGATTTGCTAACTATACCTCATCATGGGGAGGATACGATCAAGTCGTTGGTATCCACAGCGAGAGAGAGACATGCTGTCTAAGCCGTAACCTTGAAACCGCGACCAGAGAGATGGTAAAGAAAAGTATTAGTAAAACATCTGATCCCAAGATCAATGTCGGTGACAAGGTATTTTAGAAAATCAGTGTGAGGAAAGAGTTGAACTACAAATTAGGCCTGAAATTTGAAGGACCTTTGAGAGTCATTGAGGAAAAAATTAGAAACAGATTTGTAGTCTTAGAGGAAAAAAACAGGTCGGTCGAAATTAACACATCTCAAAATAGAAAAGAATTGGTTGTGGCGATTAATATATTGTCCGACAATTGTATTTTTTTGTTGTTGTCTGGTTTTTGCAATTTGGTGGTGAAATGTTTTTAACGTTTTTTTTCTTGACTTTTTTTCAACTGTTTTTTTTTTCTTATTATGCGCAAACTGTGGCGTTTTGGCATAAGATTCAGAGGTTAATATTTTACGTGGAAAGTTGTTTGGAAATATGGCGAATTTTTGTTTTAGCTGAAAAACATCATGATAAACATGTGATAATTCCCGTGTGTATGGGGTTTTGGAGCTGAATTTCTGTGTTTTTTTGGGGATGGTGGGATTTATTATTTTTTCTTTTTGTAGCTATAATCTTTAGTGGTGAGTTTTTTTTTTTTTTTTTTTTTTTTTTTTGTGGTTATGATATTTGGTGGTGATCTGTGGTTTTACGAGCCAAGGAGGGGGTATTGTGGTTCCTTTTGGTGTTGTGGCTATTGGTGGGCGGGTGACACTACTGCATTGTGGTTTTATGGAGGTGTTGTATTTTATATCACCAGTGGTTATTTTTGGCGGTATATAATTGTTGAATTGTGGTTTACTGTGGTTTATATCCCGAATAGGTGGTAATTTGGTTTTATATACTTGGGGTAGTATCATGGGGGAGTTATGGTTAAGCTTTACATAGCATTTCTATTTTAGACAGGAGATATAATTTATCGGGGTATGTGAGTTAGATAGAAGGGGTGTTCGGCATTATATTTCATGGAGGTTAATTATATAAACAGTAAAAAGGGTTTTGCTGTTAGACATTATGGGTTCTTTTTTGATAGTGTATTTGTCAGATATAGGATTACTTATGAGGATTCATTGGGTAAAGATTATATTTTGTTTAGTGAGGAATTTTTAATATTTGACCAGGAGATTGAGTATATTAATTAATGACAGATTTGTGTGGTAAAGCAGACTTTAGTTAGTCAATGATCATGTACCCTTTTTAAATACGGACACACAATGACTTTAGAGAATTCCAAACTTCATGTGATGGTGAGATGGAAACGACTTTGTTCTACAATACCAGAAGTCTAGTCGAGTCTACACACAAGTGGCAATGCTATGGATTGCCTTTGCAGCGGATGAGATGTCGTCGGTATATCGTCTCAGGATATGTTCTGGGATAAATCAGGAGTCTACAATCTTCTACAAGGCGGGTGCGAGTCGCACTTGCATGGAAATCACGAGATATTTCCTTGACAACGGGGTGGTGACCATGTTTCCCTCATTAGAAAACGTTGAATCTAAAGTTTCGGGATGAGGGGGTGTTGGATACACTTATGAGGG
>NC_061089.1:82636057-82638557 GCF_015104395.2 Macrobrachium nipponense
CCAGAAATATACAGACAGGAGAATGACAGACAGAACAGAGGATTGGCACAACAAACCAATGCACGGACAATACATGAGACAGACCAAAGAACTAGCCAGCGATGACACATGGCAATGGCTACAGAGGGGAGAGCTAAAGAAGGAAACTGAAGGAATGATAACAGCGGCACAAGATCAGGCCCTAAGAACCAGATATGTTCAAAGAACGATAGATGGAAATAAACATCTCTCCCATAAGTAAGAAGTGCAATACGAAAAATGAAACCATAAACCACATAGCAAGCGAATGCCCGCCACTTGCACAGAACCAGTACAAAAAGAGGCATGATTCAGTGGCAAAAGCCCTCCACTGGAGCCTGTGCAAGAAACATCAGCTACCTTGCAGTAATAAGTGGTACGAGCACCAACCTGAGGGAGTGATAGAAAAACGATCAGGCAAAGATCCTCTGGGACTATGGTATCGAACGGATAGGGTGGATATGTGCAAACAAACCAGACGTGACGTTGATTGACAAAGTCAAGAAGAATGTATCACTCATTGATGTCGCAATACCATGGGACACCAGAGTTGAAGAGAAAGAGAGGGAAAAAATGGATAAGTATCAAGATCTGAAAATAGAAATAAGAAGGATATGGGATATGCCAGTGGAAATCGTACCCATAATCATAGGAGCACTAGGCACGATCCCAAGATCCCTGAAAAGGAATCTAGAAAAACTAGAGGCTGAAGTAGCTCCGGGCCTCATGCAGAAGAGTGTGATCCTAGAAACGGCACACATAGTAAGAAAAGTGATGGACTCCTAAGGATGCAGGATGCAACCCGGAACCCCACACTATAAATACCACCCAGTCGAAATTGAGGACTGTGATAGAGGGAAAAAAAAAAAATAAAAAAATAAAATAATAATAATAAACTAGCCAGCGATGACACATGGCAATGGATACAGAGGGAAGAGCTAAAGAAGGAAACTGAAGGAATGATAACAGCGGCACAAGATCAGGCCCTAAGAACCAGATATATTCAAAGAATGATAGATGGAAATAACATCTCTCCCATATGTAGGAAGTGCAATACGAAAAATGAAACCATAAACCACATAGCAAGCGAATGCCCGGCACTTGCACAGAACCAGTACAAAAAGAGGCATGATTCAGTGGCAAAAGCCCTCCACTGGAGCCTGTGCAAGAAACATCAGCTACCTTGCAGTAATAAGTGGTACGAGCACCAACATGAGGGAGTGATAGAAAACGATCACGCAAAGATCCTCTGGGGACTATGGTATCAGAACGGATAGGGTGATACGTGCAAACAGACCAGACGTAAGAAAAGTGATGACTCCTAAGGAGGCAGGATGCCACCCAGAACCCCACACTATAAATACCACCCAGTCGAATTGGAGGACTGTGATAGAGCAAAAAAAAAAAAAAAAAAAAAAAAAATAATAATAATAATAATAATAATTATAATAATAACTCCAGCATTGTATCTCAAATCACCATGCACCCAAATGGATGACCACAGGAAGAACATCCTTAGTACAAAAAGACAAGAGTAAGGGAAATATAGCCAGTAACTACAGGCCTATCACCTGCCTACCAATAATGTGGAAGTTACTAACAGGTATCATCAGTGAAAGGCTATACAACTACCTAGAGGAGACAAACACCTCCATCCCCCACCAACAGAAAGGCTGCAGAAGGAAGTGTAGGGGCACAAAAGACCAGCTTCTGATAGACAAAATGGTAATGAAGAACAGTAGGAGCCAAAAAGAAAACCAACCTAAGCATAGCATGGATAGATTATAAGAAAGCCTTCGACATGATAACCACACACATGGCTAATAAAATGCCTGAAAATATATGGGGCAGAGGAAAACACCATCAGCTTCCTCAAAAATACAATTTGTAACTGGAATACAATAACTTACAAGCTCTGGAATAAGACTAGCAGAGGTTAATATCAGGAGAGAAAATCTTCCAGGGCGAACCTCACTGTCCCCACTACTCTTCGTTAGTAGCCCATGATTCCCATGACAAAAGTACTACAGAAGATGGATGCCGGGTACCAACTCAAGAAAAGAGGCAACAGAATTAACCATCTGATGTTCATGGACGACATCAAGCTGTTATGGTAAGAGCATCAAGGAAATAGATACCCTAATCCAGACTGTAAGGATTGTATCTGGGGACATCAGGATGGAGTTTGGAATAGAAAAATGCGCCTTAGTCAACATACAAAAAGGCAAAGTAACGAGAACTGAAGGGATAAAGCTACCAGATGGGAGCAACCTCAAACAATAGATGAGACAGGATACAAATACCTGGGAATAATGGTAGGAGGGGATATAAAACACCAAGAGATGAAGGACACGATCAGGAAAGTATATGCAGAGACTCAAGGCGATACTCAAGTCAAAACTCAACGCCGGAAATATGATAAAAGCCATAAACACATGGGCAGTGCCAGTAATCAGATACAGCGCAGGCATAGTGGAATGGA
>NC_061089.1:82653557-82658557 GCF_015104395.2 Macrobrachium nipponense
ACGTTCTCTATATAGATATTCTATTATGCAAAAATAAGAAGTAGATATGAGACCCTTTTAAGGTGCTTAAATTATGCTCTCTCTCTCTCTCTCTCTCTCTCTCTCTCTCTCTCTCTCTCTCTCTCTCTCTCTCTCTCTCTCTTTTCGAGGATTTTCCAAGCCCAAAAGCCAGTACCTATCAAATGAACATCAAAGTAAATCTCCCCAGATAATCATTTGCACTGAAATGAGTCATTCGTTTAGAATCCCTTCATCCTGAAGCATCATGATAAGATAAACTAAACCCAAAATATCTTGAAGGAGAGGTTTACAAAAAGGATAGTGCTCTTTCTGAAATTTTGCAAGATGGTAGGTACTAAAAAGTTTTAAGATTTCAAGTTTATTTGATGAATTAAACCTTTGTTCAATAGCCGCGTAGATATATATTATCAGAGATCCACCTTTCAAGATGTTCTGTCAGTCTCTAACCTGAAGTTGCTTGTGAAAGTTTTACAGTCGTCATAAAACACGTGCTAATCGAACGAACAGTATTCTGTCAATCCGTCTCATCGTTTTTCAAGTGATATGCATACAATTAAAGTTTGTGGGAATAGACTTTCTCTCCCTTTTACATTCTAAAATAAAACTCTACCTGACCTCAGCGTCCATTTTATCATTTTTTTCAACCATTTATGACTCAGTCTTATTTCCCAAATTAAGTTCATTTCATGTACCATCCGTTATTTCAAGAAATATCTTGCCAACGCACCTGCCTAACCCCCCCCCCCCCCCCCCCCCACCGCACCACCCCACCTCTAAGCATATTTTACATAAACTGATAGTCATCTGTTATTTTCGACCTTTTCACTCTCCCAACACTGTACCACATGATCCCATTTGTAATCCAATCCATTTTTAGTTTTTGTAATTCCGTTATCTGATCAATTATTATCTCACCTGCATTAAACGTTTAAACACGCATACGGGTCTCCAAAATTATCACTTTTTCATTTACTTGATGCAAAATATACTTTTTAAACAACATTGTTTTTTTTTTTAGATTTAATATGCAGATTTCACGTACATAATCTACTTTCAGCTAATTTCTTCCAACATTCCCATCATCCTTTTAACATACATTTCAGGACTCTTCTCTTTTGCATAGTTGACCTTATTCTTACACAGACCCTACTACTTTCACCTTAATTAATTCAGTCCTGCTTTCATCTTACCATCATCCCTTTATTTTATTCCTCAGCATTTGAATGAATATAATAAGGACTTTTTCTTGATGGTATAAGTCGTTGCTCGATTTCCACACATACACAACAGTGTATATATATATACATATATATATATTATATATATATATATATATATATATATATATATATATATATATGGAGAGATATAGTAGATATATATATATATATATATATTTATATATATATATAGATACATATATAGTATATATATATTATAGATATAATAGATATATATATATATAGATATATATATATCTATGATATATATATATATACTATATATTGTATTATACATATATAGATATATATATATATCTATATATATTATATATATATAATATATGATATATATTATATATATATATATATATATATATATATATATAGTATATATAGATATGATAATGAGACTATAGATGCTATATATTATATATATATTATATATATATATATATATATATAGATATATATATATATATTATGATATAAGATATATATATATATATATATAGTATATATATATAGTATGTATAATTATATATATATATATGTATAATTATATATATATATATAGTTATATATTCAGATATATATCATATATATATATTAATTACTAATATGATGTATGTATATACATAATAAAGATATATATATATAGATAAAGATATATATAGGATATATAACTAGAGGATAATAGATATATATTATATATATATATATATGTTATAGTATATATATATACTGTATAGTATATATGATATATATATACTATATATATATATAGTATATATCTATTATATATATATATATATATATATAGATATATATATATATATATATATTAGTATATATATATATATATTATAATGTATAGAGTATATATAAATGTAATATGTTATATAGTATATAATATATTATAATAATATATATACTATGTAGTTATATATAAGTTTTATATATATATATATTACTATTATATATAATATATAGATTATACTAATATATGTACATATACATTATAGTTATATAAATATAATACTATTATATAATTTATGATATATATATATATATATATATATTATTATTATATATATATATACTATATATGGTTATATACATATATAATATATTATATTATATAATTTCTATATATATATACGTATTATATATAATATTAATAGCATAATATATACTATATGGTATAACATAAATACATATATATATATATATATTAATGATATATAAATTTATATATATATATTATGTATATATAATTATACATATTTATTATATTTATAATATATTATATATATATATATATATAATAGGTATATATTAATTAATATATATATATATATATATATATATATATACATATATATCAGTGTAGTATATATATATATATATTTATTATATATATATATACTATATATATATAATATATATATATATACTACTATATAAGTATATATAAATACATTGTATAAAGTATTATATAATTATATAGATATAATATTATATATATAGATATTATTAATATATATATATATATATATTATATATATATATATATAATATATAGTATATATTATATATATATATATTATATATTAGTATATATATGATGAATATATATAAATATATTATATTAATATTATTATTTCATTAGTTTATTATAATTGTATGATATAATATATATTTATATATATATATATATATATATATATAAATAATATCGTATATATATATACTTTATATATATATATATATATACATCATATTACACACATATATACATACATATATATATATATATATATATATATATATATATATATATATATATATATATATATATATATATATATATATATATATATATTATATATATATATATATATATATATATATATATATATATATATATATATATATAATATCTATACGGTCTATATTTTGTAGCATCACATAACAATGTTTTCACATAAAAAACAACCATTATGAAAAACAATTAACAAAACAGGAACTGTAAGCCACTAGAGAACACTGTTATTTTATGCACCACCACCAAACCTAGTAAACATTTGTTTTAGTCAAGTAAATCTTCTCCTCAAGAAATGAAGAACACTTGTTTTTGTAAATGAAGCGTACCTGGAATACACATAATTTCGCAATGGACGAACTCCGAATAATGTCAGAAATTAGCAAAGGAAACTTTTTGCGCGAAATTATCAAGTCACTGAAGCTCAGTGCACATTAACTGAGCTTTTCAGTTCTTCTCTGTTTCTGAAATTTTAGAATGTTCATCATTAAAATTTAAATAAACGATTACAATAATGGTTAAAAACATATAGTGCTAAGCACAATTTAAATGGTTTATGGTTTACCTGAAAGATGAGAGATGAGAGAGAGAGAGAGAGAGAGAGAGAGAGAGAGAGAGAGAGAGAGAAGAGAGAGAGATCATTGCTCCTTGCTTTGTATGGTAATTCAACGGTGAAAAATTTACCTTATAATAAAGAGAATATCTTTAGATATTAACACAAATAAAACAACGATCATTAGGATAACACATTTTGATATGCCACAGAGTTTAATAAGTTAATGTTAAGAAGATTATATATATATATATATATATATATATATATATATATATATATATATACTTATTTATTTATGTATATGTATATATATATATATATATATATATATATATATATATATATATATATATATATATATATATATATATATATAATAATATTATTACGGAAAGACACATACAGGATATGGGGAATATATTTCTCTGTCCTGTGCCCTTCCGTTCTGTGTTTTTTTCTTCGTGTCAAAAATGTCCGTAAATATCCAAATGGTAACTATTTGATTTTCCTGTACTCTGGTACATTATATTGACGTTTCTTTTATTTTCCCATTTATCTTATATTTTTACCCAGGAAGTCCAGGTGTCATTATTTCACATTACTCTCTTTTATACTAAGATACCATTTTAATATGAAGAAAGCAGGAATTTTTATCATAGTGAAGTAGGTTGATGACTGTAACAAAATATATACAGGATATATGCAAATGAAATTTTTGTTGAATGAATTTTTGATATCACCTCATGGCTCAAAATATTGTAAATTAATTTTTTGGCTCTGTAATAACACTCGCTAAATTATTATTATTATATTCGGATATTATTTCTTCAATAGAGTACCAGAGTTCATTCTACGGTATGAACGTCATAGGAAAATATTTTATCAATCACTTTGCTGAACTCAGTGTAATGCTTTCTTTAGGGAGATGCCATATAATCTAATAGTACGTAACATTTTGTAATTCAAAAGTTAGGAACTTTTGTTTACGGATTAAAAAACTGCACAAAAACATGGATTATGGTTATTCGAATTTGTACACCGATGAAAAACTACTGTTTTATCATTTGCCTGAAGTAGCTATTTTTCTGTCGATCAGGACCAGGTAATTCAAATGCTCAAGAATTACCAATCTGAAACTACGAATGGTCTTTAAATATGAAAAATTAATTTGTTACGGTGTTAAATCAATTGAACCTTCACTCTGCCTTCAGCCGAACTTTTGATATGATAAAATTACTTTTGTTTTATGAATTGTATAACCTCGTTAACATGTAAGTTTCTTATTAGGGAACAAAAGTATATCATTTTTGGTTATGTCTTCGAGTTTACATGTTTAATAGAATATTCCTTGAAGTGATTGAATTTCATGTAACAGCCT
>NC_061089.1:82663557-82666057 GCF_015104395.2 Macrobrachium nipponense
TCTCAGCAGTTATGCTAAACAGAGAGTTTATAGTTTTTTTTTTTTATTGTAACACTCAGTTATTTTACTGGAGAATTGGAGATTTAATATTTTGAGCCATGTGATATTTTATTTTGTTGGAGATAGTCCATAGTTTAGGCCTACGGTGGTAAGATCTATTTTTAGTTCAGTTTTTTATGCAGTTATTTTTTGTGCAAATAGAAAACTTTGTGAGAAGAGATATTTTGCAATATTTTTGAGTGTATCAGCTAGATACATTGAGTGCATTTTTCGGGGACAGAGTTTAATTTTTTGATTACCCTGCTTGGAGTGTAATAATTTTTTTTTTGAGACTTGTTTTTATTCCATATGGGGTTATTGGTGAAATAGAGGGGAATATGGTGATATGGGGTTATTGGCAAAATGGAGGGAATATTTTTATTGCCTGGGTGGTATTATTATTAACATGGTAATATGTGGGTGAAATTAATCTTTGGTGGTGACTTTTTTTTGTGGTTATGATTTTTGGAGCTGAATCTATGGGGCTTTACGAGCCAAAAGAGATGGGTTCTGTGGTTCTTTTGGTGTTGTGGCTAATTAGGGGCAGGTGACACAACTGCATTGTGGTTTTATGGAGATGTTGCAATTTTTTATATTCACCATTGGTTATTTTGGCGGCATATAATTGCTGAATTGTGGTTTACTGTGGTTTATCTCGAATAGGGGATAATTGGTTTTATATAATTGAGTAATATCATGTGGGAGTTATGTCTTTGAGACAATTTTTGAGCACCTTGGTGATATCCTGGAGATAATTTTCTGAAATGTGCTTATATAAGGGTGTCAGTATAGAATTTCTTGGAGAACCATGGGTTTCTGAAGTTGCAAGTCTAAGTAGACAAATCTATACTACAGTTCGAAGCACCTGAGGTGTTCACAGGTGGGATTTTGCTGATAATGCCATGATGAGTCCAGTTGCTGACCTTTTTCCTCTGGTGTTGATTACTCGGAGTTTTGCTTTATTCTCGTAGATGCTGACTATGGCATTCTACGGAGATGTACTTTGTAAGGGGGTTGTTTCCGGTCTTTTCTGATCGATGAAATTTTTGCGATAACAAATTCTGTAACGATACATACTGCATTTATGAGGGAAAAAAATTGGATTATATATATTATGTATCTTATGTGCGGGGAAAAAAGTTTACTTAATATATTATTGTTGTTAGTTTTATTTTTCTTTTTTTTCTTTCCCTACAAGATTTGTCGTAATTGGGGTTAAGCTTACATAGCATTTCTTTTTAGACAGGAGATATGTGTTTTGTATGTATAAGCTGTTTTATGTGAGCTATGGTTAGGCAGATGCTAGCATACCTGGGTGGCCGAGCATCTGTCACATAAGAAGGGGAATATAACACAATATTTTAAATACCATTGTAATATGATATACTATGAGTTTCTTAGAATTTTGAGAATCATCATTTAACTTCCCTAGAGACAGAGTGTTCGAGGTGAAGAGCTTAGGAATGCTGACATGTCTTTTGAGTGGCTTGCAAGTCCTATTGCTATGAGCACTTGATACAGAGGTGACTTATGTAACTAGTTCTAGGCAGTTATCTGGGGTGTGAACAATGGGTGTGAGTTCTACGTGCGTGTGAGCCTTTTCCTACAGATCTGTACAAGACAGGCAGAAGCCAAGATGGCTTCTTCAAACAGTATCTTTGTTATATAGTGTTGTGCATACTTGTTAAATGGGTAAGCATATTTATTTTGGCCAAAGTCACGGCTGGATTGTATTTGAATATTTATTTCAGAGATGTTTTATTTCATATGATCTTTGATTTTAATCTTATGCTCATCGGGGTGTTCTCCTGTCTTCTAACACACGATTCTGAAGACAAGGGGAATTGGTTCTGGAGAAGGGTGATTAATCTGGAGAAATGGGAACTGATCTGGGATAAGGTGTATTGAATATGGTGACTTACTTTGGTGTACTGACTATGTTGACTGTGTAATGTTATGGCTAAACTAATTTTAGTTGTTTGATTAATTACCGAGGGTTATCTGAGTTATTTGGACTTTGAGTTTAACATTTCATTTAATCATTCTGTTAAGAACCTGAGTTATTTAGCTAATACTTTGTTTTAAATAAATGCATATTTTTGTAAGTTTCGTGTCTGATTTGATGGCCTTAGATAATGGAGGGGGCGGGAGTGTGTCGTGGAGAGAGAGAGAGAGGGAGAGAGCGAGAGAGGAGAGAGAGATGATGAGAGAGAGAGAGAGAGAGAGAGACAGACAGACAGACAGCAGACAGATAGACAGAGAATGTGTTACCAGTTGTCTTTGGACGCACGATCCATCGCTACCTTTTAAAATAGAATAGAATAAAGAGGTTTTAGAATCTCGTAAATATATATATATATATATATATATATATATATATATATATATATATATATATATATATATATATATATGTGTGTGTGTGTGTGTTGTGTGTGTATATAATATATATATATATTAT
>NC_061089.1:82668557-82676057 GCF_015104395.2 Macrobrachium nipponense
CCATTCATATCTCCATTTTTGGAAACATATATCCCTAGTCTTGTCATTCTACAATACTTCAAGAATAAAATAGTACAAGAATATTTGAAACAAACTTTCTTTGCCATATCAAGAAGAAACTATCAAAGTAAAGTATTTGTGTGTACACTTCATAATGATCACAAACGAAATGAGTTCTCTTTTGAATAAAGAAAGAAAATATGCAAAATTCCAAACAAATAAAACGTACAAAGAAAACGTATTGGTAGCACTCTAGTAAGTTCAGAACCTATTGTATAAGATGAATATCTAGCAAAACATTATACAAGAGATAAAATCTCCTGTCCTCGACAACAGACAACAACGCAACAGCAACATAATAATCATGAACAACAAGCATCTAATGCTAACAAAATTACTGGTCCACAACTTCTACTACTATTCCTACTACTACTACTACTACTAAGAGTAATAGTTTACTACTACAACTACTACTCTAAAACAACAACACCAATATTATTATTATTATTGTTTATTTGCTATCACAGCCAAGATATCTTATTCGCCTGGATGGTTCTTATAGTGTGGGGTTCTAGGTTGCATCTTGCCTCCTTATTCCTTGTTTCTAGTAGCACATTCCTCTGCCTGAGTCTTGTAACTAATTCGGCATCTAGTTTTTCCAGGTTCCTTTTCAGGGATCATGCCTAGTGTTCCTATAGTTATGGGTTCATTTACCGCTAGTATATCCCATATGCTTCGTAATTCTATTTTCAGGTAATGGTACTTATAATTTTTTTTCTTTCTACCTTTCTTTCTTTCTCATCTACTCTGGTGTCCCATGGTATTGCGACATCATGAGTGATACTTTCTTCTTGATTTTGTCAATCAACATCACGTCTGGTCTATTGGCACGTATTACCCGACTTGTTCTCATACCATAGTCCCAGAGGATCTTTGCATGACTGGTTTCTATCACTCACTCAGTTTGGTGTTCGTACCACTTACTGCCGAAAGCTAGCTGGTGTTTGTTGCACAGGCTCCAGTGGATGTCTTTTGCTACTGAATCATGCCTCTTTTTATACTGGTTCTGTGCAAGCTCCGGAAATTCGCTTGCTTGCTATATGGTTTATGGTTTTTTTTTTTCATATTGCACTTCCTGCATATGATTGATATGTTATTTCCATATATTGTCCTTTGGATATATTTGGTTCTGAAGGCCTGATCTAGAGCCACTGTTAGCATTCCTCTGTTTCCTTTTTGAGTTCTCCCCTCTGTAGTCATTGCCATGTGTCATCGATGGCCAGATCTTTTAGTTTGTCTTATGTGCTGTCAGTGCATTGGTTTGTTGTACTATTCCTCTGTTCTGTTTTTCATTTTCCCATCTTTGTAAATTTCTGGGTTTTCATCTACTTTTATCATACCTCCTTCCCATGCACTCCTTACCCACTCATCTTCACAGGTTTTTAGATATTGCTCCATGGCTTTGCTCTCGATGTTGACGTTGACACAGTCCTCTATGCTCAGTAGTCCTCTTCCACCTTTATTTCGTGTTATGTATAGTCTGTCTGTATTTGCTCTTGGGTGTAGTGCTTTGTGTATTGTCATGTGTTTCCAAGTTTTCTTGTCTATGCTGTGGTGTCCAGCCTTTGTCCACTCCACTACTGGGCTGTATCTGATTAATGGTACTGCCCATGTGTTTATGGCTTTCATCATGTTTCTGGCGTTGAGTTTTGACTTGAATATCGCCTTAAGCCTCTGCATATATTCTTTCCTGATCGTGTCCTTCATCTCTTAGTGTTTTATATCCTCTCTTTCCATTATTCCTAAGTATTTGTATCCTGTCTCATCTATGTGTTTGATGCTATTTCCATTTGGTAGCTTTATCCCTCCAGTCTTTGTCACTTTACTTTTTTATATGTTGACCAAGGCATATTTTTCTATTCCAAACTCCATCCTGATGTCCCCAGATGCAATCCTTGCAGTCTGGATTAGGGTATCTATTTCCTTGATGTTCTTTCCATGCAGCTTGATGTTGCCCATGAACATCGGATGGTTAATTCTGTTGCCTCCTTTCTTGAGTTGGCACCCAGCTTCCATCTTCTGCATTACTTTTATTTTGTGAATCATGGCTACTACAAAGAGTAGTGGGGACAGTGAGTCGCCTTGAAAGATCCCTCGCCTGATGTTAACCTAGTCTTATCCCAGAGATTGTAAGTACTGTATTCCAGTTGTGCATTGTATTTTTTAGGAAGCTGATGACGTTTTCCTTTGTCCCATATATTTTCAGGCATTCTATTAGCTACGTGTGTAGTATCATGTCGAAGGCTTTCTTATAGTCAACTCATGCCATGCTTAGGTTGGTTTTACTTCTCTTACTATTCTTTATTATCATTTTGTCTATCAGGAGCTTTTGAGCCCCTACTCTTCCTTCTACAGCCTTTCTGTCGATGGGGGTATGGTGTTTGTATCCTCTGTACAGTCTTTCACTGATGATACCTGTTAATAACTTCCACATTACTGGTAGGCTGGTGATAGGCCTGTAGGTATTTGCTGTATTTCCCTTGTTCTTGTCTTTTTGTACTAAGTATGTTCTCCCTGTGGCCATCCGTTTAGGTGCGTGGTGTTTTGTGATAAAAGGCTGGAGTTAGTCTGCTATTCGTGGGTTTAGGGCCTTGAAGTTTTTGAGCCAGTATCCATGGTCTTCACTGGGACCTAGGGTTTCCAGTTTGGCATTTTCTTTGGTTGGTGTCTGCTTGTCTCTGTTGTGAACTCGTGGAATCTTTGTTATATTCTTCCCATATCTTCTTACTTGACTTCCTGGAGCCATGTTGCATGTTTGTTGTGTGATATTGGATTACTCCATATGTTTTCCCAGTCTGTTGCTTGGTTTAGCTTCAGAAATTTCCTAGTGATTGTCTTCCCTTCTTAGGTGGCCGTACATATTTTTCTGGTTGGTTCCGAAGAGTTTGTTCTGTTAGTATCCTTTATTCCTGTTCATTTACCGTTAGATGCATCTCAGGAATTTGCGACCCGGCCTGTACCGATCCATTTATCACTTATAATTCCTCTTCGGTGATCATTCCTTATCTAGGATATTCCTAAAGTAGCGTGAAATGGAAATTAAATGATTTTTTAGTTCAATAATCATATATATATATATATATATATATATATATATATATAGTATATATATATATATATATATCTATATATATATATATATATAGATATATATATATATATATATATATATATATATATATATATATATATATGTATATATATATAGATATATATATATATATATATATATATATATATATATATATATATATATATATATATATATATATATATATATATTATATATATATATATATATATATATATATTATTCGAGCTACAAATGTCCTTCGATATCTAACTCGCTCTACCTTGGAACTGATATATTTTCATATATGTAAACCGAAGGGGATTTTTTTAGTTGATAATTATCAACTAAAAAATCCCCCTTCGGTTTACATATATGAAAATATATCAATTCCGAGGTAGAGCGAATTGATGTTAAAGGACATTTGTAACTCGATAAATTTATATGAATCACGGTGATGTGATAATTATTCATATATATATATATATATATATATATATATATATATATATATATATATATAGATATATATATATATATATATATATATAATATATAATATAATAATAATAATAATAATAATAATTCCTTATCTAGGATATTACCGGAGTAGCGTGAAATGGAAATTAAATAACATTTATAGCTTAGTGATCATATATATAATATATATATATATATATATATATATATATATATATATATATATATATATTATATATAGATATATATATATATATATATATATATATATATATATATATATATATATATATATATATATATTATATAATGACAGTTAGAATAATTCGTTTATATAGATACTTGCACTTGTACAAATATGTAAAGATAATAAGAAATTAAATCAGCTTATTAAAAAAAGAGCAGAAGAGAAAGGATCGTATCTGGGGAATCTGAACTAGAATAAATAAAATCAGACCCTTGTCATTCCAACTTGGAGTCTTGTCAGTTTCAGCCTCTGGCGATATTCTCAGGTGAAAGTTCACTTGCTTACGTAAGAATTGGCGGTGGTGGACGTTTTTATTTTTTTTACATTTCAAGGAGAAAATACGTTCGGGATTCTGTTTGGTGAAATGCATCTATTTCGAGTTACCTTTGTTATGGCTTGCAAGGTTTTATTATGAATTTTAAATTTCGTTGATATATGTTGGATAGTTATTCCGGATCAAGTGAGGATTCATTGAAGATTGCATAATCCGTTGAAAAAATATATTTACTCCTCCTAAGCGCGAATAAGACCATTCCAATGATTTATTTGCGAAAAATAACCGTTGTGCCCTTGACCAGTCATATAGTATGAATATCTGTGACGTTTCAAAGGAATTCAGTTAACAGAAATAGGCAATATAGATATAATCGCAATTAGATTCGCTGCAGCAGATTGCAACGACTAGGAAAGGCATCACGGTGCAATTCGATTTGAGGTTCAGTATTGAATCCTTTATTCCAGCTACAAGCCATACTATACATTAAATAAAATTTTTCAATTTTTACAAAATAACTATACAAAGAATTATTGCATAAATATTTATACCTTTATAAAATATAACCTCACATTCATCAAAAACAGTTTTTTTTTCAATTTCTTAGTAAATTGCATTAAATGAAATAATTATGAATGAGATATGTAATTGTTTATGTTTAAGGCTCGCTAATAACGAAATTACTGCACTTTAAAAAATGTTGTTGAAACTCTAAAAAAATATAGTTAATTAAAAATTGCTCTAAGAAGACCATTATTTGTCTTACTTATTAGCTGTACTTTTTTCCCTTAAAAGGTCTTGAAATGCAAGAGAAAATGTTCCGAAATACCACAAAACCTATCAATATTCATAGAATGTCTCAGTGAATTATCATAACAGACAGTGAGGAGCAGAATGATTTAAATAGGTGAATTTTAACATTTAATATTAAGATCTCCGAAGGGACAGATTGCCTCTCATACACTGACCGCGGTATAATGATGTGATGTGCTCATCGTCCTTAAGGTCACTGTTGAAGTACATACCTAAGTATTTAAAAACTGGACAACTTCCAGCTTCTCTTCATCCACGTACAACTTCGAATTTCCATAGTTAACGAATCTTTCGGTTTAACTGTCAATACATTGATCTCAGCGTTAACCATAAAGTAATGTTCTTCAAAATACAACATACGCATGTCGATTTGTTTTTTGGAGGGCTTTTACTGGAGGACTAAGTTTTATTAATCAGTCAACATAAAAAGAGAATTTCAAGTACTTTCTGCTTACATTATCCATTTAAACTGCAAATAATACCACATTGGTTGCATAACAGATTTTCAATAATGCTATTAGTGGCGCCTTTCTCTGCCTTAAAATATTAAACATCTTTTTATGGCAGACACGATCGACTACTTTTGAGAGGTCCATGAAATAAAGAAAAAAGGGAGTATTGCTTGAACGATACAACTCTGCCGTTCGTTTTAATTAAAAAACAAAGTCATATCTGTGATATGAGAGGTTTTATAAGCAAACTGGTTATCCACTGTTTAAAAATTTCCAGAAATATCTGTAAAATTATGGATTGGAATAATTTTTACATAATGGAGGGTAAAACTTTTGATCTATAATTAATTAGAAATATCTGACAGTGTTTCTACTGGTTTTTCGTTAACGAGCATATTTTGATATTAATTAAAATTTCTGCCATGTAACTGAGTAAATGAAAATGGGCTATAAAAAACAAAGGTGAAAAAAAAAGCAGGATGAGCATATTTTAAATGTTCTCTAGTTACGTTATCTAACCCGGGGACGATAGTTCATGAACCTAGGTACTAGAAAACGTTTACAGATGCATATTATTCACCTTTGTCATAGACTAATGAATACCAAAGAAGAGAGGTCAATTTTCCCAATGAAGGACTTTGTGGTTCAAATTGAACGCCGAATAGTTTTGTTATATACATAACAACATCTAGGCTGAAGATATAGTTAAGTAAACCTAAAGTTGCATTAATTCTTATGACAC
This sequence comes from Macrobrachium nipponense, assembly GCF_015104395.2. NCBI lineage: Eukaryota > Metazoa > Arthropoda > Malacostraca > Decapoda > Palaemonidae > Macrobrachium > Macrobrachium nipponense. The sequence continues at coordinate 82,674,696 of NC_061089.1, forward strand.
CTTATCAAAAGGGTGAAATTCTTCAGCACATAATTTATAAGAAAATAATAGAAATAATGAACCACTAAACATACCCATTACATATCATCTTCTGCGTTCCCCCGATCTTCTTTCATTAATCCGAAACCTATTGTCATTCCCAATAGAAACCGTTCAAGTGGGGAAGAAACTCATCTCATAAGAGCTACTTTCATTGCAAGAGTTGTTTGTCCTGTTTGATTATTTCTGAGACTTTGTTTGCAGAGTTTGAGAGGCTACTCCTTGTAATTGAATGTGTAAAGAAGTACTTCTTTCGGGTCGTTCTTCAATTGTTCAACGCCTTTCAGGATGTTGTGTTTGACAAACACTCCCGGAATGAAGGTCGATGTTTGCCCTTCAATTAAGTTGATTTCCACCTTATTTTGCTCTTCGTTCGTCGATTCTTCAGTCCGTATCGTCTAGTCCCCATTTATTCAGGCATGATTTGCTCATTTTTCGGTTTATTTACTGTTTGGTAGTTCCATATCATGTTTACAATTCTCATCAAAGGACTGACGGTTCCGGATTGTAGTACAAAAGAAAAACTATATCCTTCCTAATTATATGATCTAATCTGTATCACAGACGTTTGAATTTCTTCTCGAAATGGTTACTCAATTTATTGTTTATTTACTAAACGCATTGATGTTTTTATATTCCTCTTGAAGAGGGTCTGGGAATACCATAATGAATAGAAGAGATAATAACACCATCCTGTCTCCTTTTACTATTTAATTTAACAATTGACTCAAATAATAAGGAAGAAATAGACATTTTTGAAAGCTTGCAGCTTCAGATAAAAAGAGGGAGTGGAGTTGAGTTTCAAAACAGTGATATAATAAATCCGTGAACATAAAGAAGTTGATAGCAATTCTGAAAAATCTTCATGCACTAACGGACCTCGTTGATTACAATTATACGATGGCCCAACATTAAAGATTATTCAGGGCCATCTGCAAAAGAGTGATAAGCAAAAAAAAAAAAAAAAAAAATTGATTGCACAGCGACAATGCAACTACGAAGGTTTGTTGGAAAATCTTTGCGTTTGGAATAAGTCGAATTCTGCCAGATGAGGCATAGAATCTATAGTACAGTAATAGATGATACAAGAGAGAGAAGGAGAGTTATATAGATATATATATATATATATATATATATATATATATATATATATATATATAATATATTATGTAGTATGTATATATATATATATATATATATATATATATATATATATATATGATATAGATAAATATATATATATATATATATATATATATATATATATATACATATATATATATATATATATACATATATATATATATATATATATATATATAT
>NC_061089.1:82678557-82683557 GCF_015104395.2 Macrobrachium nipponense
AATTCACTTGGATTCAGTATTCGATCCTCAGCTAAGAAAAACCCCAAAATTGTATGAAGGAGCAGTTTTCAAAAGTGATTTTTTTTCTTTTCAATTCTGCTTAATGACACGTGTTAATAGAAATTAAATCTTTTTTTAGCTAATATATAATGAATTATGCCTTAGTTAAATAGCCACAGAGACATAACACCTTATTTGATCTAGCATTACCCTTGTTTAGTCAGCCTGTAATTTAAAGTTTCTTGCGTCTGATTTACATTCATCATAAAATGCCCAAAAATGAAATAAATAGCCATTTTGTCAATTGACCATATGCATTTTCGAGAGATTTGTATGTTACAGTGAGAATGTGAAAACCACCGATTTCACGAAATCCCTGAAATTTTCAGTTAATTAGCGAAATCACCAATTCACTTAGGGGCATTTGATCCCGAGGGGCTAGTACTTAACACCGCTAAACAGTGATTTATTTAAATTTTTTCACATTGTTAGTACTAGCCCATGTGGATAAAATGTTCCTAAGTGAATTGGTGATTTCACAAACTCCTTGGAAATTTCAGGGATTTCGCTAAATTTATTTATTTATTTATTTTTATATAACGAAAACCTGATCGACGAGCACTCCACCTCAGCTCATCCTATCATGATACCCACTTGGCAGTCATTTGTCAATTACTTTTTTGCCGAATATTTTTAATTATCATTCAAAACAAGTTATGATGTCATTTTAGCCCAGATCATTGATCAAGATAATTTTGAACATCAAAATTATCAAATTCTGGCTGAGCTACCTTCGGATATCTGCAAAGAAATTTCGCCTTTGAGCTCTGTAATATTAAATGTAATTTATTTCATGGTTTACTTCGGCAATAACTCGCCAGAAATTATATTACCTGTGCCTTACGTAAAATTCTAAAACGTTTTTTTCCTCTGAAAACTCCATTTCTTTCTACACCTTGTCTTTTTCTATAAAGTGAAGTCGTCTGTTTTTTTTTATCATTGCACACCACTCAAATGTTTCTGCCTGACTCGATCAGTCACCCACTCATTTACTCTCCCAACACCGTTCCTTATGTTCCCATTTACCGTCCAATCAATTAAAACTTTTTTACTTCGATTATTCAGGTCATTGTTGAGTTAAGTGTCTTTGTTAATCATCAAGAAAATTTATGAAATCATTCAGGAACAAATCATTACCCTAGGTATTTTTGTACAGTAAATGATGGTTGAGCTACCTTTTGTTATCTGCTAAGAATTTCAGCTTTGATTTATGCAGTATTTACAATATCTATCTAATGGTTTTCTTTCGTAATAGCTTATTGCAAATTATATTCACTGTTTGACAGGTGGGATTCATTATGAAGGATTCATTAGGTAGGATTGTTGACTTATCAATATTAGAAGCCAAGTTGTCAGGTAAATGACATAACCAAGGAAGTATATTAATAAAAAAAAAGGAAAACAAAAGTTGAAATTTGTGGTAAAGAGCAATTACTATAAGGAAGAGAGGTACCCCTCCTTCCTTAAATCATTGTTGCCAACGGTTTGTGTGTGTGTGTGTATGTATGTATGTAAATATGGAATAATATAACGCCATGATTTTTGCGTAAGTTGGCCCCAAATATATCCCTAACATTTACTATCTTTCGATCTATTTTCCCCTTTACTTCAGGTCACCCATGAAACAAAGCCGGACCAATCCTTCTCTATGTAAATGCTTCCGGTAACTCCCCGCCCTCTCATTTTCCTCCTCTTTACGGAGGCCTCGCGGAAAGTTAGATACTAAGAATCCGTGATCGTCGACCCTTCTATTGTCAGGTTTCATTTTCCTCGAACCCAGGCGGCAACAGGACTTTCTCTTTTTTTTTCTTTTTTGTTGGGTAAAACGTCCATTTTTCTTAAAGACGTTTTCGTTCCACTTCAGAGGCAAAAGTATGGTTTAGAAGAATAGCCCGTCTGGGAATATTACTTTAGACTGATTTTTATTTCGGAAGCTAAATAGTCTTAAATATAGTGCATCGTGAAATACGCATGTTAAGTACTGAGGTATAAAAGTTAAGATATCGCTGAAAGAACAATTTGAGAGTCATAGTAAAAGAAATAAAAATTCAAATGCTGCAATACGAGATTTCTGTCCAAGCTGTCATAACAGTATTGCATGACGTACATTCGCGATTAAAGTAATTTATGTTGTTAAAAATTAAATAAATTTGATACTTTGTGAATAACTAAATTTATCCATATGATTTAATATGAAAGGCTCCTTAGATATATCCTCAGCATACAATTTATATTTAATTAACTGTAAACACTGTAATTCAACCTCATTTACGCTAGAGTACTCATTACATCTATGGGTCTTCAAAATTCTCTGTTTTTTTTTTTTTTTTTTTTTTTTTGTGCAAATATTCTTTGTAAAAAATACATACAAGCAGATGTAACTGTTGTCTTTCATATGCTTGCAGTTTACTTACTTCACAGCCATAACCAGGATTTACCTGCACAAATTCTTTTTGCATTCCCACCTCGTTTTTCAAAGATATTCGCTGTTCATTTTATCATTTAACCTCGTTTGTACAGACCGTGCTACCTTTTTTGCTTTATCATAATTATTATCTATACTTTCTTTTTTCTATCATCCTTAATGTCTGTGTGAATCCAACGACTTCATTCATGTACTTGTACCAATCCTGCCTGTATGCGGGCGCAATATATATATATATGAAATATGTCCCCGTGTATGATAGAAATAATCAACGCACAATCGAACACAGGTCTTTCAGTTGAAAGACAAGGCTGCTGCTAACCAGGGCATACAAGTCATAAAAGAAGTTGGAACCTAGGTACAACTGTACCCAAGGCTCTACCTAGCCAGGCTATATGCTTAGCATATCCCGATTCAGTAATGACCCAATTGACAGCATTTCATTCGAATTATCCCTACTGAGTGAATATGATAGAAATAACCAACATACAATCACGTGATTTAACATTATATATATATATATATATATATATATATATATATATATATATATATATGATATATATATATATATATGTTTTCTCGTTCTTGGTGTCTGAAAAGAAAACTGTGGAAGTGAATTACTGGCACTCCTAAAAGGCCTTGCTAGAGAATGGAGACATAAGAAAAATCTACAGCTGGAGGCTGGTATAAATGTAGGGAAAAAATTATATAAAACTCTAGAGATTTCATTTATCTGGAGTATATTTGCACTAGATTACTTCAGTGAGCAATTAACACCTTAAAGGTGACAGGGACTCGAACGGGTCCAGAAATTACATGGAAGGTGGCTGGCTGCAAGTCAACCGGGACATGTGGCTGTAAAATGATAAAAGCACAGAAATAAAATTCGTGCACAGCGATTTGTTTGATTGTTCCTGATGCTGCTTCCAGGGGGTTCCAATTGTCTCCCACATCTAGACAAGATATTTGTATCTGCAAAGAGATTGCATTCTAGGATCATTACTAAGGCGATAGACACATGGAGAACGTTAAACACGATTCTCTCTTAATATTTCACATCAAAGTCCACTCACAGAGATACAGAATGACTGGGAGCTTATGCAGATAGGTATACTGCGTTGGTTATTAACTAAGGGGATGTTTAGCATAAAACAACAACGTACTAGTCTGGATGGGAATCGCACAATCAAATATAATATCACTACTAACATCACAAGGGGAATTATTTACATCATCAACAGTGGTAATGGGTGACTGCATTACAGTAACCAAAAATAGTGAATGCAATGCTGAACCAACAGGGGAAAGTCGCTCAGGAAAAATGAGAAGGAAGCACAGACAAGATAAAATGAAACCAACTGACTGCTCTCAAAATTACTCCATTACAGTATCTAGGTCTTGGCCTCTTCAGAGTTGCTGAGCAGAGATATTATCTCTATGGGCAATAATTGAACACGTGGTGGTCCCCAGAGGAGAGGGAGAGCAAAGGTGGGAGAGGTGCTATTACTACAGCAATTGGAAAGTTCTAGGAAAGTCTGTCTGTTGTATCCTCGTTTTATAACTTCGATACCAAGGTTTGCGTGGTGTTCCAAAAGTGGCCAGGTATGTCATCTCTCATCAACATATGCTCTGCACAAGTTACATCCACTTTCTACTTCCAATATAAGCGCCGCCCAAAGTCTGAATCACGGGGACCTGCTGCATTCCTGTAGGGATTAATTTCAAAGGCAGTCAATCGGAAGGGACAAGGAGGTACTCAAAGAGAACAGAGGCTGGGAAAGAAGGGCAACTGAAAAAAATGTCTGAATTTCTTTCTAAAATTAGTTATTCTGCCTTGGTACTGTCTTAAATCCTGAACAATTATATATATATATATATATATATATATATATATATATATATATATATATATATATATATATATATATATATAGCATATTATAGAGCAGAGGGTTTTATATGAAAATTCAACGATGAAAATAAATGCAAAAAGAGAATGTCTGAGCCACATGTAGCAAACATCTTTTTTTTTAGTCAAGTGAAACGTCATCTCTAGAAATGAAGAATACTTGTTTTCGTACGTCAAGCTTAGCTGGGCTACACATATTTCATGATGAACGAACCGTGAATAATGTCAGAAATTAGCATAGGAAAGTTTCTGTTGCAAAATTGGTATTTCCCTGAAGCCAAATTAGTATTACGCTCTGTTTTGCAGATCCTTTGTCAATTTCAGAAAATTTTTTATTTTCATCATAAAAGTTTAGCAAACGATTGTAAATAATGGTTAAAAAGACATAATGAAACTTACTTCTTGTTTAGGAAGCGTGTAAGTAATATACCCTTGAGCTTAATTTTAATGATCAAAATTTTTTTGGTTTCTGAGAGGAGAGAGAGAGAGAGAGAGAGAGAGAGAGAGAAGAGAGATTATCGCTTACTACTTTATATGTTAATTGTGTATGGTGTAATACTTCTTATACAAACGGTTTACTTTCAAATATTAAAACGTTAAACC
>NC_061089.1:82693557-82701057 GCF_015104395.2 Macrobrachium nipponense
GATGGGATTATTAATGTAAGACACAAAATATTTTTCGATTTTGGATCTTTTTTAGGGAACGATTTATGATGGATTCAGATATTCAGTTTTTTAACATTTTCGTTTCCATAAATTCGTGTACAATGCAAAGAACGAATAATCATTTTTCGTTTGATTATGAAGAAATTCGATTTAGGAGGATTGAAAAGGGATTTATACAATCATATATATATATATATATATATATATATATATATATATATATATATATATATATATATATATATATATATATATTACCATATATATATATATGGCTGGTAAATATGTTCTGTAACAACAGAATTCCATCTAATTAAAGGAGCCCATAAAAACACCAAAATATAGAGAGAAAAGTACTATATTTCAGAGACTGCTGTCTCCCTCTTCAGGTAGATGAATGAGAAAAGTTTACAGAAAAGGTGGTATTTATACCAAGAGGTTCATCCACAGGCAAGCCAATTTAGGTCACCCCCGCTGATAATCTTCCTTTAATCTTCTTAAGCATTGGTTGAATGAAAACCTTGTCGATCGTATCTGAAATCCATGCTCCTTTTGACATGTTCTTTACCTGCCTCTCTCTTATTAAGGCCGATTCCATCATTTGACTCTTGTACTGGCAGTTGCTGATATAAATTATATGTGACAAATTCCAGTTTATTCTATGGTTATGTTCATTTATATGGTTGAAAATAGCTGGGTTCTGTTGTCCATACCTAACTGACCGTTTGTGTTGTAATAGTCTCTGGGGAAGTGATTTACCTGTAAATCCGATGTAAGATTGGTCACAGTCCTGGCATGGGATTTCGTATACCCCAGAGTCCTTAGGAGATGTCTTTTGCTGGACGTTAATCAGGGATTTGGCTAAGGTGTTTGGGTAAGTAAATGCAAAGGGGTTAGATTTTCCCAGGGTGTGGGTTACTCTCTTAATCGTGTCCAGGTGAGGAATTTTTATTTTATTGTTGGGTGTATCTCTGGTCTTGTCTTAGGGGGTCGGTAGAAAATTACGTTGGCGTTGTGAATTGCTTTCTCAATTACCTTTCAGGTTACCTGAAAGGTAACCTGAGAAAAAGCTTCCTCTACTACCGATCCTTACGCAGGCAAGTGCACTTACATCTGAAAAGATCTTCGGAGGCTGAAACTGACAAGATGCCCAGTTCGAATGACAAGGGTCCGATCTGATTTGTTTTTCAATTTTAGAAGTCATAACTATGTTCTCTTCTCTTCTTTTGTACTTTTTTTCTTAGAATATAATACAAGAAAAGAATACAGTACTACAAAAGACAAGCAGTATTCCATAAAACATTGGAAAGGCATTACATCATATGTATTACATATTATAAGAATGATTTTTATGGACTCAGTAAATATTTTTCTATTTGATCCCCCATACGGAGAGCGAGTGAGAGAAATTGGTTTGTTTCATTTTGTTAATATAAGATATTTCTCGTTATATGTCAAACCATATGGCCTTGTAAATAACCTATCAAACTCATAATGAGTTTAGACAAACTAATTTTAGGATATTTATAGTCTTGAATAGTAGGACTTTACATTCATGTATATGAATGAAAAGATTAATAACTAATCTTTTCATTCATATACTTGAATGTAAAGCATGTAATATAGTCCTTGTAAAGCCAGTTTTATATTTGAGTGGGTAATGTCTCCAATACCATTTGTAACGTGCAATTCTTTATAACGGGAAGCTTCTATGAATAGGTGTCTAAACTCATTCTGAGCTTGACAGGTTATTTACAAGGCCATATGGTTTGACAAACAACAAGATATATCTTATAACAAAATAAAACAAACCAATTTCTCTCACTCGCTCTCCGTATCAGGGGGGCGAATAGAAAAATATTGACTGAGTCCATAAAAATCATTCTTATGATATGTAATACATATGATGTAATGCCTTTGCAATGTTTTATGGAATACTACTTGTCTTTTGTAGTACTGTATTCTTTTCTTGTATTATATTCTAAGAAAAAAAAAGTACAAAAGAAGAGAAGGGAACATAGTTGTGACTTCTAAAACTGAAAAACAAATCAGATCGGACCCTTGTCATTCGAACTGGGCATCTTGTCAGTTTCAGCCTCCGAAGATCTTTTCAGATGTAAGTGCACTTGCCTACGTAAGGATCGGTAGTAGAGGAAGCTTTTTCTCAGGTTACCTTTCAGGTAGAAAACGCGTTCGGGGTTCGGCCTCCAGCTGTGGAAATAAATTTATTCTGAGTTACTTTCTTTTTGACGTGCACATTTACTAGATTTCTTCTTGGATATTCCTTATTACGTTAGGAATTAAAAGCATACAAAATCTACTGGAAAAATATTTTTACTGCTAAACGAGACCTTCATCATTAACATTACCTTTTCGCTAAAATGACCCTTGTTCCATGATACAATTCATTATAAATATTGGTGTGACATTGCAAATGAATTCAGTTAGTAGAAACATGCAACATAGAAATGATCTCAGTTAGCCTCGATGCTATCGGTACAAATTGCAAGAGGCCTCTACATGCATTGCGATACGAGGTTCAGTATTCCTCGCATTTAAAAGGAGATTATGTTTTAACGCAGTCTTATACGTGGAGGAAAAACGTAAGTCTATTATCATAGCGTTACCCATTATGCAAAGTGGATTTCGTTTACTGAGGCTCGCGACAGCTGTATGGACACCACTTTTGCTACATTGTGTAATTTTTATCAGCATATACGTATATAAACCCACGAACACTCGTGCGAGCACCCCACCCCACACACACACACACACAAACATTTCTTGGAAAGTTTTGAGGATGTAATGTCTGCCCAATGAGCTTTTCTTTACCCCGGCTAGCGGTGCACAATTATGTTGATTGAAGGGAGATGGCTTCTATTGCACAATACAGCTCATGAATAGGTGCACTTATATCACTGATTTCTGCAACACAGTCACTTATTCACATACACGTCCCGACACTCTGACATACACAGACACACGCACACATACACACACACACACATATAAATATATATATATATATATATATATATATATATATATATATATATATATATATGTGTGTGTGTGTGTGTATATATACATATATATATATATATATATATATATATATATATATATATATATATATATATATATATATATATATATATATATATGTGTGTGTGTGTGTGCGTGTGTGTGTGTGTGCGTGTGTGTGTGTAAATAAATTCCTATTATGACAGGATAGGCCTCAAGTATAAAAGGCCCATTAAGACACTTTGGTTTAAAGCTTTGGACTATATTTCATTGGTCTGACTACCACCTGTATCAAGTAGTGAATGACAGAAGAAGTTACATTGGCGAAATATATAGTAGGAGAAATACCCTTAGGTGATGCTTGGCGCCGTCGTTGAGCCGATTATAGGTTCTGTTAATTGTCTAAATCCTCTTCATCGTTGCCTTAAGGAAAACCTTGTCTATATGGTCAGAATCCCAGCCTCCATTGGAAAGGTTGATCCTATTTTCTTGTTTTATCAGTGAAGATTCCACCATTTGACATTTGTATCAACAGCTGCTCTTGTGTAAAATTCGGGATAAGTTCCAATCAATAGTATGGTTCGTGTAATTTATATGATGGAAAATAGCTGAACTATTTGGTCCATATCTAACTGACCGTTTATGTTGAGTTAATCTCTCCGAGAGAGATTTACCCGTGTATCCATAGTATGACTTATCACAGTCCCTACAGGGAATTTCATAAACTCCTACTTTACTACAAACTGGTCTCTGCTGGACGTTAATTAATTATTTTCCCAGTGTATTCGGATAAGTGAAGATGAAAGGGTTGGAGTGGTCTAGGATTTTTGTGATCTCTCGTAAATTGTCCACGTGAGGGATTACGATTTTGTTTGTGTATTTTTCCTTTTTGTTGTTTTCTGTGGGTTTGTAAAAAATGTTCTTTACTTTATGTATGACTTTTTCTATTATGTGCTTGGGGTATTTTAACAAGACAAGTTGAATTCTGATTGCTTCAAGTTCTTTGTTAAGAAACTCTGGGGAGCAAATTCTCGTTGCTTTAGGAAATAGGTTTCTTGCTATGCTGAGTTTGACTGAAATATAATCGCTGTAAAAATGTATGTTGAAAGTGAGAATGTCGCTTTCCTATAAACAGTGAATTTATAGTTGTTATTAGGTCTGATGATTAAGACATCTAGAAAGCGGATCTGGTTATTGTTTTCCCCTTCTACTTTAAATTATGTGCACGGAACCAAGGAATTTAATTTGTGTAGAAAGACAACAAAATTGCCCCGCTCGCTTTTCCAACATGTTAAGATGTCGTCTATAGAACGAAGCCAAATCATATCCGCAGGTTTGATGGGGTTTATAATTACTCTTTCAAAATACTCCATATATAAGTTTGCTCACACAGGACTAGGCGCATCCCCCTACTGCAACCGAACTTTCGGCGGTAAAAGTTATCACCAAAGGAAAAGTCGTTGTTAGTGACGCAGAACTCTGTAAGTTGCATTGTTATTCAGTTCTATTGGGAAATGGTCAGCGAATGGCTCTAGTTTGTTTTTGAGGATCGTTAATAAATTTTTTTTGTGTACTTTCGTGAAAAGGGAGACTACACAACAGGGTCTAAGTTTATGCCGCCTCTCAACTACAAATACCTGTCGCTCTAAGGTGTTCGTTGTTTTGGAGTTGGCATCAACCCACCTCGACCTCGGTAACGTTGTAGTGCTTGCAGTGGTGGTGTGGTTCAAAGCTTCACTGTGCGTCCTGAATTTGTTGGGTTCGATGGTTCGCGCCCGTGAGCCAACAAATTTCTTATCGACTAAAAAATTCCTCAACGGTTAACATTCATGAAAATATATTAATTCTGTGGTAGAGCAAATTAGATATTAAAGCACATTTGTAGCTCGATGTATGTATATGAATCACGGTAATATGGTATATATATATACATATATATATATATATATATATATATATATATATATATATATATATATATATATATATATATATATATATATATATATATATATATATATATATATATATATATATATATATATATATATGACCATCCAACAACTTATATCATTTCACAACTGTTTCACCCGTAAACCGTCCAAACATCACTAAACCTTCATTTATAAGCACTGCCGAAGAGGGAAGTGCGGCGCTGTTAGAGAAGATTTTACAGAGACACATTAACCGTTGATAGACTGATTACCAAATAGAAGCTAAGTAAATTTCACCAAAGTATACTTATCTGGTGATCTAAGAACATTTATCTACTGAAACGTCTGGGCTGAATAGAACCAGTTCTTTAACCTGCTAGCTATATTTATCCTTGTAATGCCATATTAATAGGAGAACTTCTCATACACACGATCTATAACGAAATAATATTGGAAACAGTGAACCAACACACTTGACTCTTATCATCATGGCCTTACTCCACGCTGTTCAGTGATCAGAAATCGGCTGTCATGTTCTATAAAAACCGTTCAAGTAGGGAAGATATCCATCTTATACGAGCTATTTTGATTCCAAGAGTTGTTGTCCTGTTTCAATATTTCTGACGCTTTGTTTGCTGAGTTTGAGAGGCTACTCCTAATTGAATGTGCAAAGAAGTACTTATTTCTAGTCGTTCTTCAATTGTTTAACGCCTTTCCGGATGCTGTGTTTGACAAACACTCTCGGAATGAAGGTTGATGTTTGCCCTTCAATTAAGGTGATTTCCACTTTATTTTTGCTTTCTCGTTCGTTGATCCTTTACTTCGAATCATCTAATGCCTAAAAATTCAGGCATGACTTTCCCCTTTTTCAGTTTTTTTACTGTTTGTTAGTTCCATATCATGTTTACAATTCTCATCAAAAGACTAACGGTTCCGGAATGTATTAGAGAAAAACTGTCCTTCCTAATTATACGATCTGAACTATACCAGTGACGTTTGAAGTTCTTCTCCAAATGATTCTATTTATTGTGTATTTACTTAAGATTTTGATGTTTATATATTCCACTTCAAGAGATTTACGGAATGCTATAATGAATGGCAGTAATACTAATCTCACCCCGTCTCCTTTTACTGTTTGAACTACATTTGAGTTTTATGAAGCTGCTCTTAAATCATACGTTCGACTTGTTTTGGGTTAATATTATGGTATGATAAATACTGAGGTCCTGTTTGATTTTAATCTCGTGAAAGGTTTTATCAATATTTGCACGTCTCTTTAACCCCTCTATGCACTCATAAAGGCGACCTAGAGACTTGGACCATTCCGTAGTAGAGATTAAAGTTATGTATATCTGTGTACATTTATATATTATGTTGATGAAACTCCGTCACCATTTTTTTTAAAGAAATTGAGTGCACTTAGGTATCAAGTAAATGGGTGGGAATCAGAGACTGTTATGTAAATCCGGTTTTACGCATCGATATTTTGATGAGTTCGAGAATGTTTAAAAAAAAAAAAAATCGGCATAGTACAGGCCGCCCACCATCCCCGCCCCCCCCCCCCCCCCCATGCAAATGCAAATATATTTGGATTATGATGATTCTAATCCTCAGATATGTCCACGAGTTGTTAGATAGGCTTCAGTGTTCACCGTCTCATAAAAAAATAAATAAATAAAAAATAATGCACAATACTGGCTATACATCTGTAATCCCCTCTCAGTTAGTTATAATAGTTGCTAGTGAACTGTAATTGGTAGCTGATAGAATAAATAAAATGAATGGAGCTAGCAATCTCATTTCAATGCACTTTACGAATCATTAAATATATGTCTAAAGAAACAATCCCTTATATATATATATATATATGAATATATATTATATATATATTATATATATATATATATATATATATATTATCTAAAGAATCAAAGTCAAACACTGTTTTCGTGTACTCTCCGAAAGCTTAAATAAACTTTAAATTTTTTTTTCAAATTTCAGTGGCTTCCTACAACACACACAGACACACACACACACACACACATACATATATATATATATATATATCTATATATATATATATATATATATATATCATATATATATATATATACATATATATATATATATATATATATATATATATATATATATATATATATGATATATATAATATATATATATATATATATATATATATATATATATATATATATATATATATATATTATATATATATTATTATAACACACATTATATATGTATATATATATATATATCATTATATATATATATCTATATATATATTATATATATAATATATATATATATATATATATATTATACATAAGTCACCAAACTGCACGCAACAAATATGCACTTAGGTAGCCACAGGAAAGGTGAAAAATTAAAGGTGAGGTAACTTTCAAAGTATTTAAAAACTGAAACTGCAGTTAGTGTAACAGTCTGTCGCTAAAAAGGTGACATTGTACTTCCCTACAGTTTTATAAACAAAGTAACT
>NC_061089.1:82706057-82713557 GCF_015104395.2 Macrobrachium nipponense
ATCCAGTTTTTTCCCTCTCTTTCTCTTCAACTCTGGTGTCCCATGGTATTGCGACATCAATGAGTGATACTTTCTTCTTGACTTTGTCAATCAACGTCACGTCTGGTCTATTTGCACGTATCACCCTATCCGTTCTGATACCATACTCCCAGAGGATCTTTGCCTGATCGTTTTCTATCACTCCCTCAGGTTGGTGCTCGTATCACTTATTACTGCAAGGTAGCTGATGTTTCTTGCACAGGCTCCAGTGGAGGGCTTTTGCCACTGAATCATGCCTCTTTTTGTACTGGTTCTGTGCAAGTGCCGGGCATTCACTTGCTATGTGGTTTATGGTTTCATTTTTCGTATTGCACTTCCTACATATGGGAGAGATGTTATTTCCGTCTATCGTACTTTGAACATATCTGGTTCTTAGGGCCTGATCTTGTGCCGCTGTTATCATTCCTTCAGTTTCCTTCTTTAGCTCTCCCCTCTGTAGCCATTGCCAATTGTCATCGCTGGCTAGTTCTTTAGTCTGTCTCATGTATTGTCCGTGCATTGGTTTGTTGTGCCAGTCCTCTGTTCTTTCTGTCTTTCTCCTGTCTCTGTATATTTCTGGTCTTCGTCTACTTTTATTAGTCCTTCTTCCCATGCACTCTTTAGCCACTCGTCTTCACTGGTTTTCAGATATTGCCCCAGTGCTCTGTTTTCAATGTTGACGCAGTCCTCTATACTTAGTAGTCCTCTCCCTCCTTCCTTTCGTGTTATGTATAGTCTGTCCGTATTTGCTCTTGGGTGTAGTGCTTTGTGTATTGTCATTTGTTTCCTGGTTTTCTGATCTATGCTGCGGAGTTCTGCCTTCGTCCATTCCACTATTCCTGCGCTGTATCTGGTTACTGGCACTGCCCATGTGTTTATGGCTTTTATCATATTTCCGGCGTTGAGTTTTGACTTGAGTATCGCCTTGAGTCTCTGCATATATTCTTTCCTGATCGTGTCCTTCATCTCTTGGTGTTTTATATCTCCTCCTTCCATTATTCCCAGGTATTTGTATCCTGTCTCATCTATGTGTTTGATGTTGCTCCCATCTGGTAGCTTTATCCCTTCAGTTCTCGTTACTTTGCCTTTTGTATGTTGACTAAGGCGCATTTTTCTATTCCAAACTCCATTCTGATGTCCCCAGATACAATCCTTACAGTCTGGATTAAGGTATCTATTTCCTTGATGCTCTTACCATACAGCTTGATGTCGTCCATGAACATCAGATGGTTGATTTTGTTGCCTCTTTTCTTGAGTTGGTACCCGGCATCCATCTTCTGTAGTACTTTTGTCATGGGAATCATGGCTACTACGAAGAGTAGTGGGGACAGTGAGTCGCCCTGGAAGATCCCTCTCCTGATATTAACCTCTGCTAGTCTTATTCCAGAGCTTGTAAGTATTGTATTCCAGTTGCGCATTGTATTTTTGAGGAAGCTGATGGTATTTTCCTCTGCCCCATATATTTTCAGGCATTCTATTAGCCATGTGTGTGGTATCATGTCGAAGGCTTTCTTATAGTCTATCCATGCCATGCTTAGGTTGGTTTTCCTTCTCCTACTGTTCTTCATTACCATTTTGTCTATCAGGAGCTGGTCTATCCATGCCATGCTTAGGTTGGTTTTCCTTCTCCTACTGTTCTTCATTACCATTTTGTCTATCAGGAGCTGGTCTTTTGTGCCCCTACACTTCCTTCTGCAGCCTATTATTATTATTATTATTATTATTATTATTATTATTATTATTATTATTATTATTATTATTATTATTATTATTATTATTATTTATTTATTTTTTTTTTTATTTTTTTTGCTCTATCACAGTCCTCCAATTCGACTGGGTGGTATTCATAGTGTGGGGTTCCTGGTTGCATCCTGCCTCCTAAGGAGTCCATCACTTTTCTTACTATGTGCGATGTTTATTATTATTATTATTATTATTATTATTATTATTATTATTATTATTATTATTATTATTATTATTATTATTATTGTCATTATTATTATTATTATTATTATTATTATTATTATTATTATTATTATTATTATTATTATTATTATTATTAAAATGGAAAAGTAAATCCACAGTAATATGTCTGATCTGTTATTTAAAATACAAAGCAGAGAGCTTTCGAAGACCTGCACGGTCCTCCTTGTCAATCTGAATACAATTACTAACAGTGACCATACAAGAACTCTGTTTTTCGACTAGTTTACAAATAGCCTGTTTGATGATGTAGTTGGCTCTTCACGTTATCCCCTCGTTCTCCAACGGTAAACCAGCTAATCGCCTAGATCTTCGAAGTGGCGGTTCGTCTCTTGAATCGTTTGATATGTTATCCATAGCAGCTTGGGCGCCTGCAACTAGGGACACGGGATGGGTCTCTGTTACCTGAACGAAAGAAGATGAGGCAGCGGCAGTATCAGAGGTGGCTAGATTATTGGTGTTATTACCATGCAACCTATATCTGTTATAATCCCTGATAAACTGACAGCAAATTATTTCATTCAAAATAAAGTCTTCTTGCTCTTCTTGCGTAAAGGCTTTATTGCCTTCCATAGAGAGACCCCTGTTAATAATTGCTCCTTCAACTAACCCTTCTAATACCTGTATCCTTACTATTGAAAATTACTTTTGACTCGTTCCAATTAATGCGGTGATCATCATTTAAACTATGTGAGACTAGTGCATTATTCTCAGCATGCAAATTATAAGCTCTTTTGTGTTCATTGATTCTGATTGGTAGTCCCCTCCCACTTTCTCCGTAATATTTCTTATCGCAATCCAGACAAGGTATTTCATAAACACCAATTTCTTTGTTAAAGCTTTGGTTGGAGTTATTATTTTGCATGAGACAGCCTTTGAGTGTATTCTTATAGTTGAATACCAAGTTGACCTTTTCTTCACCTTTTTCATTTACTGTTTTTTTAATATTATGTAAGTTGGGATTAAATGGTAAGGTTAGATACTTTTTAGATTCTTTTTTGTATTCATATTGACTTTTTATATAGAAAATCCTTTTGGCTTTAGTGAAGGCATTATTTATGAAATTTTCTGGATAGCATAATTTTCCAAAAACTTCTTTTATATGATTAAATTCGCTGTCAATATATTCAGGATCACATATTTTCAAGGCTCTTAGGATGAAATTTATCATTATATTTTGCTTTACTTCATTATTATGAAAAGAATAGAAGTGGACATAAGCTTCAGCATTAGTCACTTTTCTGTAAACACTAAATTTAAAACTAAATGAAATAGGGTCATGGTATACAAAACATCCAGAAAGGGCAGCTTATTTTCTACTTCATATTCTACTGTAAATTGAATGGAAGGTAGTATGCTATTGACAAATCTCAAAAACTGTTCGAAGTCTATTTGATTACCTTGGAAAATTACGAAGACATCGTCGACATATCTGACCCAAATGAGTGGTTTTAGATTTGGATCACATTTGGAGAGGATTTCAGTTTCTACAAATTCCATGCATAAATTTGCAAGTATGGGGGATAAGGGTGAACCCATGGCTACGCCAAATTTTTGTTTATAGCCTTCATTGTTGAATGAAAATATTGTGGATGAGACACATAGACGAATCAAGTCTAAAAACTGTTCTGTAGGAATAGGGAAGTTAACATTTCCAATTTCTGACTGTTCTTTTAATTTTGTAAGGACAAACTCAAGAGGCACATTAGTGAAAAGGGCCGTAACATCTAGGCTAATCATTTTTCCCCTTACATTACCCAGTGTCCTAAGCCTGTCTATAAAGTTACTTGAATGAAGTAAGTGAGCATTAGAAAAGGTGCCTAATAATGGGCTGAGCTGTTCGGCTAACCACACAGCCATAACAGATTGTGGCGAATTACAAGTAGCTATAATGGGACGTAGAGGGCATCCTGTTTTATGAAGTTTTGGTATGCCGTAGAAGTAAGGGAGACTCGGCATTTTCTTTGATATTTTACTCAAAACTAACTGTTTTTGTTCAGTCACCGTGAGGGTATTGGCTATTTTTCGCACGTCTCTATTGAATTTCATTTGTAGAGAGGTTACCGACGGCAACTCTGATAATTTAGTATAAGTATTATCATCACTTAGTAAGTCATTTGCTTTCGAATTGTATGTATTAGTATCCATAATCACCAGTGACCCACCTTTATCAGCTTTCATTATTCTGATGTCTTTGTTGTCTTTTAAATTTAAAAGTGCTAGTTTGTGTCTTTTCGTTAAAATACTGTTCTGTTTACCCAGATGATTATCTAATAAAATACCTTTTAAAAAATTCAATTGAAAATCATTATGTCTGAAATTAAAATAATTTATATTGCTAATGCCCTGTAACCAGTCGTGTTTACTTGTTCCTAAACAACAGCTCAAACCCAAACCCAATAATTCTTTTTGTTCTTTAGTGATAGCAAGGGAAGATAAATTGGTAATGTGACTATTCTGTCCGATTTTTGTCCAAACAGTCTTGTCAATCAATCTTTTTAGTTTATTGTTTAACTTGGAATTATGTGCCACACCCCTGTACAAAGCCACCTGATACTGCCGCTGCCTCATCTTCTTTCGTTCAGGTAACAGAGACCCATCCCGTGTCCCTAGTTGCAGGCGCCCAAGCTGCTATGGATAACATATCAAACGATTCAAGAGACGAACCGCCACTTCGAAGATCTAGGCGATTAGCTGGTTTGCCGTTGGAGAACGAGGGGATAACGTGAAGAGCCAACTACATCATCAAACAGGCTATTTGTAAACTAGTCGAAAAACAGAGTTCTTGTATGGTCACTGTTAGTAATTGTATTCAGATTGACAAGGAGGACCGTGCAGGTCTTCGAAAGCTCTCTGCTTTGTATTTTAAATAACAGATCAGACATATTACTGTGGATTTACTTTTCCATTTTATTTTATTAACTCATGTGATTATGAGGTTTCTTTGAATTATTATTATTATTATTATTGCTTTTCGTCACCGTTTTCAGCACTAAATATTCCAACCCCTTTGACTCGAATTCCTCGTATATTCCAGTTCGTCCAACTGATTTTAATTTGGAATTTACTTTTAAAACCACTCACGAAAATACGAGACCACCAGTAAACACTAAAGCGACTCCTTCCTAAAAGCAAAATGCCTGCACCGGAAAAGAGCAGTTGGTGCGCTCAGTGAAAGCCAGTGAATTACTTTTTCTTATTTTCTCAAGGAATTCAACATTATTATTATTATTATTATTATTATTATTATTATTATTATTATTATTATTATTATTATTATTATTATTATTATTTATCTTTATTTATTTATTCATTTATTTATTTTTTTGGGCTATCACAGTCTCCCAATTCGACTGGGTGGTATTCATAGTGTGGGGTTCCGGGTTGCATCCTGCCTCCTTAGGAGTCTATCACTTTTCTTACTATGTGGGTCGTTTCTAGGATCACACTCTTCTGCATGAGTCCTGGAGCTACTTCAGCCCCAAGTTTTTCCAAATTCCTTTACAGGTATCTTGGGATCATGCCTTGTGATGATTATCCATTTTTTTCCTTTCTTTTCTCTTCAACTCTGGTGTCTCATGGTATTACGACATCAATGAGTGATACTTTCTTCTTGATTTTGTCAATCAACGTCACGTCTGGTCTATTTGCACGTATCACCCTATCTGTTCTGATACCATAGTCCCAGAGGATCTTTACCTGGTCGTTTTCTATCACTCCTTCAGGTTGGTGCTCGTAACACTTATTACTGCAAGGTAGCTGATGTTTCTTGCACAGGCTCCAGTGTAGGGCTTTTGCCACTGAATCATGCCTCTTTTTGTACTGGTTCTGTGCAAGTGCCGGACATTCGCTTGCTATGTGGTTTATGGTTTCATTTTTCGCATTGCACTTCCTACATATGGGTTATTATTCCTTCAGTTTCCTTCTCTAGCTCTCCCCTCTGTAGCCATTGCCACGTGTCATCGCTGGCTAGTTCTTTAGTCTGTCTCATGTATTGTCCGTGCATTGGTTTGTTGTGCCAGTCCTCTGTTCTGTTTGTCATTCTCCTGTCTCTGTATATTTCTGGGTCTTCGTCTACTTTTATTAGTCCTTCTTCCCATGCATTCTTTAGCCACTCGTCTTCACTGGTTTTCAGATATTGCCCCAGTGCTCTGTTCTCGATGTTACTTAGTAGTCCTCTCCCTCCTTCCTTGCGTGTTATGTATAGTCTGTCCGTATTTGCTCTATCACTCCTTCAGGTTGGTGCTCGTAACACTTATTACTGCAAGGTAGCTGGTGTTTCTTGCAAAGGCTCCAGTGGAGGACTTTTGCCACTCCGTGGCGCCGTAGCAGAGTGGGTTAGGTCGTCAATGAACTGGTTAAGCGACATTGGGGCTGGTCAGTCGTTGGATAGGATTAAATGACGACGACGTAAATGGAACCTGTGGCAATAGAGGAGCTTCCTCCGGCTGCCAGGTATTCAGCCCAATTGAAAGGGAAGACGGTCATTTACTTGGAGGTCGTCATCCAGCAACTGACCACCACAACGACAGTAACCAACAATCTGGAGCTACAGAATCAAACCAGAGGAAGAAATTATTATTATTATTATTATTTTTTTTTTTTTTTTTTTGCTCTATCACAGTCCTCCAATCCGACTGGGTGGTATTTATAGTGTGGGGTTCCGGGTTGCATCCTGCCTCCTTAGGAGTCCATCACTTTTCTTACTATGAGCCGTTTCTAGGATCACACTCTTCTGCATGAGTCCTGGAGCTACTTCAGCCTCTAGTTTTTCTAGATTCCTTTTCAGGGATCTTGGGATCGTGCCTAGTGCTCCTATGATTATGGGTACGATTTCCACTGGCATATCCCATATCCTTCTTATTTCTATTTTCAGATCTTGATACTTATCCATTTTTTCCCTCTCTTTCTCTTCAACTCTGGTGTCCCATGGTATTGCGACATCAATGAGTGATACTTTCTTCTTGACTTTGTCAATCAACGTCACGTCTGGTCTATTTGCACGTATCACCCTATCTGTTCTGATACCATAGTCCCAGAGGATCTTTGCCTGATCGTTTTCTATCACTCCCTCAGGTTGGTGCTCGTACCACTTATTACTGCAAGGTAGCTGATGGTTCTTGCACAGGCTCCAGTGGACGGATTTTGCCACTGAATCATGCCTCTTTTTGTACTGATTCTGTGCAAGTGCCGGGCATTCGCTTGCTATGTGGTTTATGGTTTCATTTTTCGTATTGCACTTCCTACATATGGGAGAGATGTTATTTCCGTCTATCGTTCTTTGAACATATCTGGTTCTTAGGGCCTGATCTTGTGCCGCTGTTATCATTCCTTCAGTTTCCTTCTTTAGCGCTCCCCTCTGTAGCCATTGCCATGTGTCATCGCTGGCTAGTCCTTTAGTCTGTCTCATGTATTGTCCGTGCATTG
Organism: Macrobrachium nipponense; assembly: GCF_015104395.2. NCBI lineage: Eukaryota > Metazoa > Arthropoda > Malacostraca > Decapoda > Palaemonidae > Macrobrachium > Macrobrachium nipponense. Next base: position 82,713,486 of record NC_061089.1, read on the forward strand.
GTTTGTTGTGCCAGTCCTCTGTTCTGTTTGTCCTTCTCCTGTCTCTGTATATTTGTGGGTCTTCGTCTACTT
>NC_061089.1:82718557-82721057 GCF_015104395.2 Macrobrachium nipponense
GACAGATTATAGATTCAGCCTTAATTAAACAAAGACAGGTAATGAACATCTCAAAGGGCGCCTGGGATTCAGATATTAGAGATAAAATCTTCCTTCAGCCAGCTCTTAAAAAGATTATAGAGGAATTATCAGCGGGGGTAAACTTAGTAAAACAGGTACCTGTGGATGGATCTCTTGGTATAAATACTGCCTTTTCTGTAACTTTTTTCATTCATTACCTACCTGAAGAGAGGGCCAGCAGTTTCTGAAATATAGTACTTACTTACTTTATTTTGGCGCTTTATGAGCTCATTTTATTGTATAAGTTAACATAATGCTAGTTTATATTGCTATCGAGATAAACAGTAAGTTGTAGAAATTTTGCCTCTCCAGCAAAGCTATTGTTTCTCTCCCTCTTTGGCTGTCTTTTCATTTCCCTTCCTAACCTTGTGACTGTGTTAAAGCTCTATCCAGGTCACATAACCTCTATTGGAGACAAGCCTCCATCATATGATTGCCCGTGGCACTACTTAACGAAGTCCCTTAGTCAGTACCACAGGAGGCACTAATCTGGGACAGCTGGCCGTACCCTAAAAGAGAAAGCTGGGCGACCGTGTGACACGGGATCTGCAGTGTGCCCGGCGCACTTCAGGTAAAGAGACCGGAATTGAGTTTTTACCAGTCACGTGAATCCTGTTTATTTTGCTTTTACATTTTTCCGATTTCCGAAGCATTTCTCATAATGACCTTATTTTATAAAAAAAAAATTGTGTCCATAAGTGAATTCAACAGTGTTGCACCCAAGGATCCTTTGGCACCATCAGTGCATCCTTGCAGACGGAGTTTTCTCATTGTGGACACTTCTGCTCTGATTGTACTTCCATTGCTGTGGTAACCCATTCCAATTTGGTTTATGATGCCCATGGAAGTAAAATCCTGGCACCCAGTTATCTTTGTCACATCTTAATTTAGTAAGGACTTAAGCTAATTTTTCTTTTTCTATGTTCTAACTGCTCGGGAATTATAGTCAGATTGCATCGTCCCCTTGAGGCAAGTACCTTCCCGGGTTTATGATATACATATAAATACACACACACACACACACACACACACACACACACACACACATATATATATATATATATATGTGTGTGTGTGTGTGTGTGTGTGTGTATGTGTGTGTGTGTGTGTGAGTATGCAATCAGGAAAACAAACAAAAACAATGGAGGTAAGTTTTCTCTTTTCATCACACACACACACAGACACACACCCACACACACACACTTTTCATCACACACACACACAGACACACACCCACACACACACACACACACACACACACACACGCACACACACCCATATATACATGTGTCTATTACTAACATTACAGGACTCGTGGGTCAAATACTGAATGGAAATTTCTTCCCTTACATGTGTCTGTCAGTTTAACTGTCAGTTTCTCTGTCTACCTCGATAAAGCTGTCAAATACACCATTAAATTCCTCACACAAACTCAGCAGTTGTTTATTGTGTTTTGAAAGTAACTTTAGAGGGGAGACAATAAAAGGGGCATTCCCGTTTTTCCAGAATAAATATTCCATGTCGAAATAAACCAATCCCTCTGTCTTTTAATGGGCAGCGGTACAAAACTTCAACAATAAATCTTCTATTTTTCTCTTTAAGTTCCAGATTATTTCGTTTGAATCACATTTTTTCCCTTTTTTTTATGAAGCTTCGTCGCTTTCCGTTATGACAATATTTTTGTTTGTTTTTATTCATGTTGTGTCCTCGTTTTAGAATGTCATTTGCTTTGCTTTGCCTTGTTTAGAGTAAGTGAATACTGTTTTGTGCTGAGTACGTAGTATTTGAAATACTGTACAATGATAATGAAAATCAAATCTTATGCCAAGAAAAAACAGGTCATTAGAAGGTCTATACAAAATGGTAATTATTTTCAGAATCCCTTCTCATCTCCGCCCTCCCGTCTCACGGCTTCTATCCAGGTGGGTCTGGTTCTTCCAACACTTATCCCAGCTGAAGCTGTCAAGTGCTATTCTTTGAGGAATTGTACGAATTACATGTCTAAGCCATCTTCATCTCCGCTCATCATCATCTCGTCGGGAGACTGAACATCCGTAATCTATATTCTGAAAGTTTTAGAATCACATCTACACATCATCAAAAATATAGCTCCATAAATCACCCTAGGCTTGCTTAGTAATTTACCCTCCTATTCTGTTTCTTTATATTTTCTTTCCGAATATTTTTCCGCCTGCCCTCTAATTTCATGACCTTTTATAGTTTTCCACTAAACTGTGACTCAGGGAAATCTGTACTGGATATCTTTGTTACGAAATATCTGAAGGATTTAAGGCCATAAATCCTTTCTCCTTTAGGTGCTATCTCACCTCTTTGTACGTACTCTGTCCTCATTAACTCCATTTTTTTTTCTTTTAGGTTTATTTCGAGTATAAATTTTGTGGACTTATATGATGTATTCTATTCAACAAGCTTTGTAACT
>NC_061089.1:82726057-82728557 GCF_015104395.2 Macrobrachium nipponense
ATTAGTGGACTTATATCTGCAAAATGTAAGACACCTTAATCAGCATATCTGAAAAATGATGTAAAATAACAGCTCTAAGTAAGAAAAAAAGAAGAAAAAAAAAGAAATTCTGTTGGGAATGGCCGTCCTACCCCATCAAGGTTCAGAAAGTGACTGAGACCCAGAGCTACAGTAGATGGTGGAACCTTATCTTTGTTACCAGCCTGGCATAATTCTGCGGTAGGCCTTAAGGGCTCGTGTACTTTTTCCGTCTCGGTGTTTAAGAATTTAAGATATTCGTGAACGACCTTACATTTCCTTTTATCTGGGAGCACACTCATACCTGAACGCGCAAGCGTGTAAGTGGGAACACGGCTGCATAATAGTAGTTTGTTTGAGAAATTAAATTCTTTCAGATGAACATAGTTTTTTTAGATTATAAGTATGATGCAATGAATATATACAATATATATATATATATATATATATATATATATATATATCTATATATATATTTATATATATATATATATATACTATAATATATATATACATACATATATATATATATATTATATATATATATATATATAATGAGGAGATTCCCTCATTTATTCATTGGTAAGGTAAACTGTAACCGAGCGTCAAGGCAAACTAATACACAGCACCCCCCCCCCCCCTCCTCCTTTCCTCTCTTTCTCCCTCTCTCTCTCTCTCTCCAAGCGATCAACGGCTCACGACCTTTCTCTCTCTCTTTCCAAGCAATCTCTCTCTCTCTCTCTCTCCACCTCTAACAGGTAATGAAAATGAAAGAGTTGCATCATAAGAAAATACATTTATTAACAATGAACAAATAATGAATTAATCAAGTCTTACAGACTAACTTTAAAAAAAAAAACAACAGTAAAATGTCTGACAGTATTCAGTCACCAAAAAGTCTACATCCATCGGGGCTCTCTGTCCCCCTTTGACAGAACCGTCTGTTTCAAAGACACAGAACACATCCCGGTAAGTACACACACAAGTTTAACAATCAGAGATTAAAGATTGAATATTACCACAAAAATGTCAAATAGATAACAAGCCAGTCTTCGGCTAAAACACTTCAACACTCACCCAAGCAGCCGGACTATTTAAAGCAACATATCATAAAAAACTCCCGGTGAGCACCACGGCATCTTGCCTTTCTCTCGAAGACGCCTTTTTTGAAATCCCCCCATAGACTTGCGTATGATACTTTTTAATAGAAGAGGCGCACACGCACTTACGAACGCACACTTCGTTAGCGCCTCACAATACTAGCTGCATCCAGTTTCACAAAGGCACTTTGAGAAGAGTTCATAAACTGTTGTGCATTGACTTGTCTAACTAAGGAGTTTTATGCCACGCCACCCACAGAAACTCATTGTTCAGCTTTCTCGGGTCGTTGCTTCTCCACTGTTCTTCACATTCCATAGGTCACAGCTAACATATTGGCAATATATTATTAATCAAAAACCCTAGGCCTTTTATATATATATATATATATATATATATATATATATATATATATATATATATATATATATTATTTTTGTTTTAAAACACCAGAGAGCACACTCTTCGCAAATGCCCTAAGTAACTCGCCTTATCATAAAGATAAAAGGAAAATTATGGAAGTGACCAGAGATATTGAAGTTGAGAAATTAGAATTCGTCCTGTATATAATCACTTCTTTCTAGTTAGTAATCTATGTAAGCTGTATTCTTATCCCCTGTTGGTTTAGTTTCATTTAAATGGGCGAATGCAAGATGATCAGACAAATAATAATTATTGTCGTAAAACATAAAACACTCGGCATTGGATGTCAGTTTTTAGTTTTCTGTGATGGAGTTGGTTGTAGTTTCTTTCCAGGAATATTTAATTACCGCTAGAATTTTGATTTTACCTTGTCTTATAGGATATAGTCATTTTTTTTCATTCAGTTTTATTCATGAATTAGTCAGGTAGAGAATACCATTATAGAACTAAGAAAATATAAGAAAGCTATTAGAAACTCGCGTCTAAAATTCACGAAAGACTATAAATGTTTAAACCACGCCATTGAGAGGAACTACAATATATAAATGAAGTCTTATATGCTTATAAAAGTTATCTCACTCTCTCTCTCTCTCTCTCTCTCTCTCTCTCTCTCTCTCTCTCTCTCTCTCTCTCTCTCTCTCTCTCTCTCTCTCTCTCTCTCTCTCAAACGTCCTGAATAATCTGAGAAACCAGAAAAGCCCACATGGTTTGAGAACGGCCCGTCTGGGCTCAGTTGGGAATTTCAAGAAAACATTAAAGGCGAACGGACTGCAGAAGGAACAGACCGGACGGACCATAAATAGGAACCCAATTTGACATTCGGACCCGGTTCTCGGTAATTGGATAATGGAAGAGAATCTTGATTAGCATAGGCAGAAGATTGAAATAGCTCTCTCTCTCTCTCTCTCTCTCTCTCTCTCTCTCTCTCTCTCTCTCTCTCTCTCTCTCTCTCTCTCTCTCT
>NC_061089.1:82733557-82753557 GCF_015104395.2 Macrobrachium nipponense
CTCTCTCTCTCTCTCTCTCTCTCTCTCTCTCTCTCTCTTCTCTCTCTCTCTCTCTCCAAGTAAATCAGTATCGTATACACATTGTTAATTGTTAAAAAAATAAGCCATTGCTGAATTATTATTTCGGTAAAACGTGGGTCTGACCTTAAAGCAATGTTAGGTTCACAAGGAATCAACTTAATGTTTTAAACTGACGTTATCATTACTATGACATTCACACGCGAAAGTACTTTAATACGAAATCTGTACGTATTAAATGTTAACGTTTCATTAACGTTTGAAAATTTGTTATAATTTGGGAAATAAAGATTAATTGTAAAAGACCGTATAGACTAATGAGTTTAGAATTTAGTAAAGGTCACTACGAGATTTCAAAGAGGACTTTTACTGAGCTATTAACTCAGAAGCATTAGAAATGTTATAACTGCAAAGTCACACACACACACACATACACACACACACACACACACACACACACACACACACATATATATATATATATATATATATATATATATATATATATATATATATATTATATATATATATATATATATATATATAATATACATATATATATCAAAACACACGCGCTTGCATTATATGTATATATACTAATAATATAAATCTATTATTATTGTACTCAGCGTAATTGTTGTTAACTACTGGTAACAAGATTTCGATCTAGGTTATGCATTTTTTATATATAGCAACTTAGACTTCCTCAGTAGAACAATTGATGAATTATGTTTCAGCAAATCCATATGGCCGTGGGGATAATAAATTTATACATTAAACAATGCACTTTGGGAAATTAAAATCATTCATAAAATACGTGAAACTAAACGATATTGCCGTTATCAAAATATCAGATGACCCACAAATAAAAGTAATTATAGGCATGTCAGTAGAAATCACCTGCTTCTTGTATAAAGGTTTTAAAGAGGAATTTGTTATTGTCATTATACCATTTATGTGGGATGAACTATAAAGGCCGTTTTAAAACAAAAGTCTAAATTAACTCGCTGAATACCAGACGTTAGATATAAAGGGTTTTTCGTCACTACATATCATTATCATTCATTAAATATCCGGACAATTAGACTAAAAGAATTCGGGGGAAAAAATTCCAATTAAAAGTGTGAAGAGAAGCATTCTGTTATTGTTTCATTAAATTCCATAACGGTAATGAAATGGTTGCATAATTAAGTGCATTGTGTTAATTTTAATACTCAATTATTCCCTTGATGGTGGAGAAAACTTAATTTTTCATTAAAACAATAGTTACCAGACGTTAATACCATGATTTATGCTTATCTTGTCGATCAGTTCTAATAACATTGTTATGTATTCATAATAATAATAATAATAATAATAATAATAATAATAATAATAATAATAATGATAATAATAATAATAATAATAATAGTCAGGATGGAGTTTGGAATAGAAAAATGCGCCTTAGTCAACATACAAAAAGGCAAAGTAACGAGAACTGAAGGGATAAAGCTACCAGATGGGAGCAACATCAAACACATAGATGAGACAGGATACAAATACCTGGGAATAATGGAAGGAGGAGATATAAAACACCAAGAGATGAAGGACACGATCAGGAAAGAATATATGCAGAGACTCAAGGCGATACTCAAGTCAAAACTCAACGCCGGAAATATGATAAAAGCCATAAACACATGGGCAGTGCCAGCAATCAGATACAGCGCAGGAATAGTCGAATGGACGAAGGCAGAACTCCGCAGCATAGATCAGAAAACCAGGAAACATATGACAATACACAAAGCACTACACCCAAGAGCAAATACGGACAGACTATACATAACACGAAAGGAAGGAGGGAGAGGACTACTAAGTATAGAGGACTGCGTTAACATCGAAAACAGAGCACTGGGGCAATATCTAAAAACCAGTGAAGACGAGTGGCTAAAGAGTGCATGGGAAGAAGGACTAATAAAAGTAGACGAAGACCCAGAAATATACAGAGACAGGAGAAAGGCAGAAAGAACAGAGGACTGGCACAACAAACCAATGCACGGACAATACATGAGACAGACTAAAGAACTAGCCAGCGATGACAATTGGCAATGGCTACAGAGGTGAGAGCTAAAGAAGGAAACTGAAGGAATGATAACAGCGGCACAAGATCAGGCCCTAAGAACCAGATATGTTCAAAGTACGATTGACGGAAATAACATCTCTCCCATATGTAGGAAGTGCAATACGAAAAATGAAACCATAAACCACATAGCAAGTGAATGCCCGGCACTTGCACAGAACCAGTACAAAAAGAGGCATGATTCAGTGGCAAAAGCCCTCCACTGGAGCCTGTGCAAGAAACATCAGCTACCTTGCAGTCATAAGTGGTACGAGCCCCTACCTGAGGGAGTGATAGAAAACGATCAGGCAAAGATCCTCTGGGACTATGGTATCAGAACGGATAGGGTGATACGTGCAAACAGACCAGACGTGACGTTGATTGACAAAGTCAAGAAGAAAGTATCACTCATTGATGTCGCAATACCATGGGACTCCAGAGTTGAAGAGAAAGAGAGGGAAAAAATGGATAAGTATCAAGATCTGAAAATAGAAATAATAAGGATATGGGATATGCCAGTGGAAATCGTACCCATAATCATAGGAGCACTAGGCACGATCCCAAGATCCCTGAAAAGGAATCTAGAAAAACTAGAGGCTGAAGTAGCTCCAGGACTCATGCAGAAGAGCGTGATCCTAGAAACGGCACACAATAGTAAGAAGAGTGATGGACTCCTAAGGAGGCAGGATGCAACCCGGAACCCCACACTATAAATACCACCCAGTCGAATTGGAGGACTGTGATAGAGCAAAAAAAAAAAAAAAAAAAAAAAATAATAATAATAATAATAATAATAATAATAATAATAGTTCTTTCACGAAAAATCACTGAGTATTACTAGAATTCATTTGATTTTACTTTTCATTCATTTTTCTGTGCAATAATGACTAGGGAAAATATAAAAAAATTTATTCTTCTCAAATTGGTAAATTTCAGATTATTTAAATACCACCTCGAGAAACCAAATTTTTCTTCACTTGGTGTGAAAAATAATTATAAACTTCCTTTGTAATTTTCGTGTTGTGTCTGTGAAAGAATGTTTGAAGAATTGTAAAATAATACCAATTATGATAATAATAATAATAATAATAATAATAATAATAATAATAATAATAATAATAATAATAATAATATTAATAATAATAATACAATTGTCTTTTGGGCAATGCTTCATCTACTGAAAAAGCAAATACTAAAAGGACTAAGTCTTCGGTTACCAGTCCCAGACATTGACACAAATATCAGTCCTTTTACGAACTTCATTTAATTGTCATGATTAATAATGCAAATCGAACTTCTTTATCATATACGTTTCGTTATCATTCACCTAACTTAACGCATAGTCTAATAAAAAGATAAGTCTGCTCATTTGCTGCGAAAAACTAGCACAAGCCGCGCAATGACGTCATCTAGCTGGGTCCGTTACATGGAACCGAGTCAGTCAGCAACGAGCCCGTGTTGTGTGCAGAACTCTGGCTGCGGCAATCAAACATGCCTAGCAATTGTGCTGTTAGCGGCTGCACATTCAATTACGAAAACAAAGATGGTACTGTTTTTTCACAGTTTCCCACGAGTCCAACGTTTATTATTCAGTAAAGATAAAATATTGAGGCCTAGGCCTATAGTTTAAGTTAATATGATTAAAATACTAATTTAGTTTTACTATACGGATTTGTTTGCTTGATTCATTATAAAAAGAAGTTTGATATTTTCATTTTGTAGGCTCATCACTAATTGTAGGCTGAGGCCAACATTAGACTTTTTCATAATTCCTCATACTGCAAATCTGGTAATTTTACTCGAATATTGCAGAACTTGTAGTATAGTACATTAAGAGATAATTATTTTAAAATACACCTAAACTGTATTGAAAGATAAAAACAGTAATATTGATACTGTATTTTGATTAGTAAACAATACTTTATAAATGGAAAAGTGACAAAATAATTTTGATGGTAAAAAAACACCATTTTCAATATAAAAATATAGCATAATGCCCACTTACACATAATACTCGGTGTTGTTTCGTCCCTATCTGCATCAACTTCACAAGTTGTTACGTAGCCACATCAACGATAATTACTCCACTACAGAAGGTAAGCTGGAAACTCTCCAAAAAAGACATGAGGATAGAAGCTTACATTTCAAAGGTTAATTATCTAATTCAATGTCAAATTACATATAGTGTGTTAAATGCTTTGTTCATTTCTCTCTCTCTTTTCTACTCATTCACTGCAGTAACTTCTTATACATTACTAAGTAATTACTTCAGTCTAAATGATGATAATATGCAGTCATTTTTAATACTACACAGTCATTTATTGGTATAGTACAATGTAAACTGGCCACTCCTCACCAATATTATTAACTTTAAGTAAGCTATAACTAGAATAGACAGAAACATTACGTATACATTTTAATCATAAAATTTATATTATTTTTCTTTAAATACGAACGATATGATTAAAATTAATAAAGTTAAATAGTGTGACTGAGAAGTGGACAAAATAACAGATAAAAATTAAAGTCCCCCATATATCAATCCGTTTTCTATAATGTAGGATACTCAGGCTAGGTGACATCATTACCTACGTACGCACAGACTTATCTTTATTAGACTTTGAGTTAACGTATGTCGATACGAAGATGCAAACATAAATATTATTTTGTTTAAATTAAATTCCATCATCTTAGGGTACAGTCAAAGTACCACATACTATGATAAAAACGCCCCCAAAATATTTTTGTAAAATCCATTATATTTTTCCTCGTACTGAGTAAAAGCTATTTCTGTAATCGCTTACTATTGAATAAAATAAAAACAATATATATTCTCTTTGAAACCAGCTAATTAAACTAATAATTGAAAATGGTTCTATGATTTTGATAGTTGATTATTTGATCATTCATCTTCTGAAATATTGAATATTAACAGAAAAAAATGTTACGCTAGCATTCTCGAATCTTATATGCGAAACAAACATAGTCTTTTACTCTGAATGTTCATACACGCATTTAATAATTCTCTTTGGGAAGAGAAAATTATGAAGTCATTTCTATATTTATTTCAGGGAAATTTCATCCTTTGATGTACATCAGTAAACGGATGGAAAAAAGCTGACCAGTGCTTTTATCTCATCACAGCGAACTCTATGAAAAAATTTTTTGTTAGGAAAAATAGTACAACACTAGATAAAATTTGATTCTAAATCAGTTGACAGGGTTTTAATATTTATATTATATATATATATATATATATATATATATATATATATATATATATATATATATATATATATATATATATATATATATATATATTCGTTAAAAGCAATTGCTTTAGTGGCATCAATAAGTTTCTTGCTGGTATCCTCATACCGACGAAGTTTTTTTCCGATTCTCGTTCGTCAATTTCTGGTGAAAAATACGCAGACTTACCTCTTCCATTTATTGAATTTTGTCACGACAGCGGTTTCGCCTTATGGCATTATCAAGCGACTACTGACTTACAATCTGACCTTCCGGCCTATTTATTTCATCGTGTGGGAGGTATAACCTTGAGGTGTGGGTACTGGTTAGTCTAAGGATTAACAGCTTAAGGGCGTTGTTTTGGATACAAAGAACATAAGGACATATGTAGTGTGACAATAAGAGTGAAAGTTTAAACAGTGGTTAAATAAATATTCAAAATACAATGCCATGTGCTAGAGTTTCCTTAAATGTATGTTTAAAATTTAATATGTTACATGTTGGTTTTAGATAAAAATTACAAAATTACATACAGAAATGAAAATGAATATAGAAATCTAAATACAGGAATACAAATATATGTATATATCTTATAGCATGCATGAAGGTACAAGAGATAATTTCTGTTTATACATAAATGTGTATGATTTAAATTTGAGTGAGTGAGCGTGTGTGTGTGTGTGTATGTCCAAAATGGTCTACGTTGGTTAACGGCTGCTGATTCGTGTTGGGCGGGGTCTCAGCGACCTGAGCAAGGATGTTACTTGACTTTCGCTGACGCTGGGTCTTCTCATGTCTTCCAAGGGGCGCGATGTTCTCGGTGGATTGGGGCGCGCTGTCTGGTCCCTGTTAGCTTGTGTATTCCTTCTCCTGCTGGAGGGGAGTATATGGTCCGATTCTTGTTGGACGTTCAAGGTCGGCTTCTGAATAGCGATGCTCACCGCTTCCGTTATTAAGAGGCGACCGTAGTTGTCTTTTCTGTGCACGACCTGGGTGCCTTCTGTGAGCTCTTGTAGAGATGGCTTCCTGTCGTGAACATCTATGTAATGTTGATGGATGGTCCCTTGATTTCTATGAGCCAGCAGACGTCTCCGAAGGGTCGTTGTAGTGTGCCCGATGTAGTTTTGGCTGTGAGGTTTACACACCTCCTCTGGACAAGTAAATTTGTAAACTACATTCGTGCACGTCGTAAAATTCCCTAAGGTAAAAGGAGACTATGGGCCCGGTTACTGCTACGGAACAGTGAAAACACACAAGGCAGGCAACCCCCTAAGGCCCATCATCTCTCAGATGACATCCCCAACCTATAGGATAGCGAAGGTCCTGAATGATTTGCTGGTACCTTACATACCCGGTGCATATTCACTGAAATCAGCGGAGGAGTTTATTGATCTCCTACAGGAAAAAGGACCAGAAGACGACATTGCCTCACTCGACGTTGAGAGTTTGTTTACGAACGTTCCCGTCGAAGAAACGATCGACATAATTCTTGATCGAGTATACAGGTCCGAGAAGAAACCCGCTGCCCATTTCCGAAGATGTCCTCCGAGACGATGTTGGAAACAGCTAGTTACTATAGAAGCCCCTTACCTCTCTCATCAAGGGGAATTATTTCGACAAGTAGACGGAGTCGCCATGGGATCCCCACTAGGGGTCCTCTTTGCAAATATGTACATGGCCACCGTCAAAGAAAGGACCTATAGAGAACATCAAAAACCTAGGATTTATGGGCGGTACATCGACGATATATTCGTCACAATAAAAGAACCTGAAGATGCCAGAAAACTAGCAGATGCTCTGAAAAGAAACTCAGTGCTCAACTTCACCACAGAGCACAGTGCTCAACTTCACCACAGAGCACAGCCAGCAGAAGACTTTGCCATTTCTTGATGTCCTGGTAAAACAACAAGAAGGACAGTTTAAGACGACCGTTTATACGAAAGCAACGAACGCTGGCCGTTGCTTGAACGTACGCGGGGAGTGCCCGGACGCATATAAAAAGTCTGTCGTGAGTGCGTATGTCAACAAAGCCTTCACACACAGCTCATCATGGAGAGATTTACATAACGAACTCGACCGAATTCGCCAACTGCTGACAAACAACGGGTATGCAGATCAAATTATCGAAGCAGCAATAAAAAAGAAAATGGACGAATTTTACCAACCCAACACGATGACGAAAAACGAGGAGAACTTGATTATTTACCATCGTGTACATTATGGGTCTGCATACAAGGAGGATTGCTGCACACTACGCGGGATAATAAACAGAGGCGTAACCCCAAAAGCCCCTTACCATAAAATAAGCCTCAGGATATATAGTAAGCCCAACCTTGTAGCAGCCTTAATAATGAAGAACAGCAACGCTCCGGGGGGACCGAAGGAAATGTGCACGAATGTAGTTTACAAATTTACTTGTCCAGAGGAGGTGTGTAAACCTCACAGCCAAAACTACATCGGGCACACTACAACGACCCTTCGGAGACGTCTGCTGGCTCATAGAAATCAAGGGACCATCCATCAACATTACATAGATGTTCACGACAGGAAGCCATCTCTACAAGAGCTCATAGAAGGCACCCAGGTCGTACACAGAGAAGACAACTACGGTCGCCTCTTAATAACGGAAGCGGTGAGCATCGCTATTCAGAAGCCGACCTTGAACGTCCAATAAGAATCGGACCATATACTCTTGGAGGAATAATGGGAGGAGACGCCCCGCATGGGTCAGACCGTTCAGTAAAGTGAAGCCAGTTTACCACGTGGCAGCCACGCTGAGGACTGGAAAAAGAGAGACCACACCCTAAGGATTAATAGAAACGCTTCAGTTACTTTTCCCATCTTTTATTTTCATAATGCGTCTTTTCATGGCATAAATGGAGGCGAAAAGTGTTAGGCATTTTATCATTCTTTTAAAGAACATAGTTAATTATTTCATCATACATAATTCCTTCCTTTATTACTCAGAAATACAATACAAATTTTTCATAATCTTATATACATATAACCTATTACTGGCACAAATTTAAAGCTATTCTCTTTATGTCAGCTAATTCCTTAGTCCTTACTGTTTGTTATTGCCTACTATTAGGAATTATTGACCGCTAAAAGGAATTAACTTAGTATATATCTGGCGACTCTTTCCTGCGACCTGCGATTGAATTTTAGCAGTAATCCGCTTACCAGTATAATTATATCTCACTTGCAAATATTTTCAGTTATTGTTTTAATCAATAAGTGCAAGTGATTGTCCAATGTTGAGTATCATACATGTGATAATCGAACTCTGAAAATATTGTTTTGCCTCTGTAAGCTGCCAATACTGAACTAACTAATTAATGGAAGTTAACACTCCCCAGTGTTTTGTTGCAGGACAACATTTCCTTCATATTTTTTTTCACATGTATCGCATATATCAATAACGTCATTTGATGGATACACCAATTTTCCTTTGGCTTTCAATTTGATGAGGGTGTGAATAAAATTAGCGTCTGTTAATGTTAATGCATCAATGCAGACCTCACTCTGTAAAGACTTATTTTTAACTTAAAAACAACAAAGCCTGCAATATAAGCTACTATTTTATTTGAACATTTTGAAAAGTGATAATGGTTTGGAATATAATCATAGTCATCCTCCTTGTCATCTGAATATGATTCTTGAACTTCTATAACTCGATGTCTTAAAAGAAAAGCATTTATATATCTTACCGCAACCTGCTCTTTTATGCTGCTTGAAGCAGTTAATATGGGCACTGACTCTGATGGCAAGCAGTTGCCACAAATGATATCCATTAAGTCATTATGTACAAGTAGCCTTTTGTAAGCAGCAGAGAATTGTCTCGCTGTTAGATTATCATTATGGCCTTCCATACTTCTTACTTGACCAATGAATAGTTCAATTTGATCCTGACTGAATTTGTAGGTCATCAAAAATTGTAAAGGCCCACCATCTGATGCAATACAGGTTTCGTACAGAATCTGAAGACTTCATATGCAATAGAGAAAGCCAATGAAAACAGTTTTTCGATCTTATTTTAAGATGTCTTTACCATCATGAGGTCTCAAAGATCTGATATATGTTTCTGCTTTTATTAGAAAATCTTTAATATCACTTGCATTATTCTTCTTAATTGGGCTTTTAAATCCTTTGGTATTTAGATTTCGAGAATTTGATATGTCAAATAAGATGTTGAATACCACAATGAATTCAATAGTAGCTTCACTTCCCTCAAATCCCCTTATTTTTCCATCAAGGCATTATAGTTTCAGTAAACGTGTTAACTGTCTGCGGATAAAATGGAGTACGAAATTATGTGTACCGTAAGCAGAAGAGTACGCACACAAGAAAACTAAAAGAACGAATTAAAATAGCATAGCGTATCAAAAATAAAAAGTATGACACCTTAGTCATCGCAAGGTCGCGTACCTACGGTCGAACCAGGAATTCAGTTGCCAGTCCCAATATGGCTGCCAGCGACCTGAGTGGCTTCACTTATCCCGCAGCTAGGCGTCTCCTCCCATTATTCCTCCAAGCATATACTCCCCTCCAGCAGGAGAAGGAATACACAAGCCAACAGGGACCAGACAGCGCGCCCCAATCCACCGAGAACATCGCGCCCCTTGGAAGACATGAGAAGACCCAGCGTCAGTGAAAGTCAAGTAACATCCTTGCTCAGGTCGCTAAGACCCCGCCCAACACGAATCAGCAGCCGTTAACCAACGTAGACCATTTTGGACACACACACACACACACACACACACACATGCTCACTCACTCAAATTTAAATCATACACTTTTATGTATAAACAGAAATTATCTCTTGTACCTTTATGCATGCTATAAAATATATACATATATTTGTATTCCTGTATTTAGATTTCTGTATTCATTCTCATTCCTGTATGTAATTTTGTAATTTTTATCTAAAACCAACATGTAACATATTAAATTTTAAATATACATTTAAGGAAACTCTAGCACATGGCATTGTATTTTGAATATTTATTTAACCACTGTTTAAACTTTCACTCTTATTGTCACACTACATATGTCCTTATGTTCTTTGTATCCAAAACAACGCCCTTAAGCTGTTAATCCCTAGACTAACCAGTACCCATACCTCGAGGTCATACCTCCCACACGATGAAATAAATAGGCCGAAAGGTCAGATTGTAAGTCAGTAGTCGCTTGATAATGCCATAAGGCGAAACCGCTGTCGTGACAAAATTCAATAAATGGAAGAAGGAAGTCTGCGTATTTTTCACCAGAAATTGACGAACGAGATTCGGAAAAAACTTCGTCGGTATGAAGATACCTGCAAGAAACTTATTGATGCCACTAAAGCAATTGCTTTTAATGAAAATTGTATTAGAGAAAAACTATGCCCTAAAAGTATATATATATATATCTATATATATAATAATATATATATATATATATATATATATATATATATATATATATATATATATATATCTATATACTTTTAGGGCATAGTTTTTCTCTAACTAATATATATATATATATAATATGGGGAAAACAGGGGAAAACCCTCATGTATTTCATAAGGTAAGCGTGGACACGAAACGGAAGGCAGACCCCAGACTCCATTTACATACACAGCCTCTCTCTCTCTCTCTCTCTCTCTCTCCCGGCAATCACCCCATCTCTCTCTCTCTCTCTCTCTCTCTCTCTCTCTCTCTCTCTCTCTCTCTCTCCCTGGCAATCACCCCCATCTCTCGTCTCTCTCTCTGCTCTCTCTTCTCTCTCCACCTCTTTCTCTACCGATTCTAACAGGTAATGAAAATGAGAGAGTTGCATCATAACATAACGTTTATTTACAATAACTAAATCAATTAACTAAGTAATCCAGTCTTACAGACTAACTTAAAACAACTCATTGTCAAGTCACCCAAAAAGGTCACACCTTTCCCTGGGGAAAACTCTGTCCCACCGAAATCCAGAACCGTCTGCCAAAGATACAGAACACATTCCGGTAAGTACACACACAAGTTTAAAGACAAAGTTAATAAAATGGAACATCTTACAAGATATCAAACAAGCCACCCCTTTGGCTAAAGTAAAGGTAACACTTACCCATTTCCAACCGGAATATCACTCACTGATAAATAAAAACACTTTGGCATCTGCCATCATGGCTTCGCCTTCCTCCCCGAATGTCTGTGCAAGTCTTCCCATAAACTTGGCATTATGAATAGAAGAGGCGCACACGCACATACGAATGCACACTTCGACAACGCCTCGCGGTTCTAGCTGCATCTAGTTTCACAAAGGCACTTTGGGAAGAGTTCATAAACTGTCGTACATTGACTCGACAAACTAAGCATTTTTATCTCACGCCATCCCCTAGAAACTCATTCATCAGCTATTCTCAGGTCGTTACTCTGCCCTGTCCTCCACATTCCACAGGTTACAGAGAATGCACGAACAATATATAATTAATCAAAACCCTATGTCTTACAGATTGCTCGGCCTCGCACCTATATGCTAGCTCCCGCCTAGCAAAATTGCTTATATAATACAAAACATTGGCCGGCTTAAAATAAAATAAGTAAAACTGCACGTCTCTGGCATTATAAAATAAAGTCTTATCACGCCTTAATCTCCCAATAACACAAAACGCATTTTCTCTCATATTTTCTGCATTAGGATTCTTGAATATCCCTCTTCGCTTGTCTGCAAGTAACTGAACAGACAGCAACAGGCTATAGCAGGCTGTAGCAACTGTAGGAAGACGGAATGCCTCCCTCATCGTAGAAGACTCTCACGGCTTCTTGTAGATCCCCAAAAAACACGCTGTAGAATTCTCTCGATCACCCATCATGGAAATACTTGTAATCACCCTGGACAACATGGACCAGCAACCTCAACGGCTGGGTGGACGTCTTGCTGGAGTCGGGGAACGACTTTTGGGCGTTAGTATGTCAGTCAGGTCTTTGGTCAATCTAAGAAAATTAACCCAAACATACTACCTCTATCAAACAATGATCTCAAAAGGTCAGAAATACTAACTGAACGTCTCCCAATTAACTCCCTTAAATATGACTACTAAAATGATAAGTCATTATCACAACTCTCTAAGAAAAAGAAACATCAAGTTCTCCAATTCAATTCTCCAAACTCGCACATCAGCACACACACAACTCAGAAATCACAGCAACTCCACGGAATTCTGCACTCACATTTCGAACTCGAATGTGCTCACAAGAGAAAAAAAAGAAAAAATTCGTAACGAGCTCAAGAAAGAAAAGAATCACGTAACACCCAGACCCAAAAATATTCTCGCAAGCTGATATTTAAACAACCCACAAAATCAGTAAAAAACTCAGCTTTTAACAGCAAAAACCCCCTTTACTGCTCAATAATTAATCACAATGAGACTTAATGTCAAACTCCCATTTACGTAAGTAATAACCCTCGAAAAATTACACCTCCCGGTAAAATCAAATCTCCCGTCCAAAAAAGAAATGCTACTTAAGCTCAATCCCCAAATCATATCTCTCATAGGAAAAGGAAGAAAAATAATAAAAAAAAGATAATCACAAGTAGATTTCCCCAATCACAAAATACATAATACATGTATAATATGCATAACTCCAGCGTTTTTCCCAAGAAATGCTCCATGTAAAGTTATGGAATTTGCCAGAAAGCAAACTCTCACACATGCGCTTTCGTGAAATGCTATAGCTAACATTTCCAGATATTGCAAAAATTCTGATCCGTCACCATCAGAGGAAAAGAATCAGCACACGCTCAGCACACGGCTCATCACATCGCTTGTCAGCAGAAAAATCGCCTGCGGACGCATGCTCAAACACAGCACAAAAATTGTCTAGTAAGACACATAAGTTTGGAAACTCACGATTCTCAAGAAAAAAAAGGTCTAACTGACACATTTCACAGAATTAACTCCAGGATATGACTAATGTGTTCAAAAATTTGTCTCGAAGACTTATTCTCTCAACATGACTTTTCCCCAAATTATATTTCTCCAAGAATAACACACTTGTGAACATGAAAAATGCACACACATCTCCAAATGACTCTTAATGCAGTAATGCCATTCGCCTCTAAATAGTCACGAAACCAAAAAAAGAGAACCACAGAAATCTTCTCTTGTCTCGAAAAAACTCCATAACCACAAAAAAAAGGGTTACCCGCCCAAGATTAATTCCAACTCCATTATGAGACATCATATCAATAATAACACCACTCCGGTTATAGAAATATTTCCTCCATTTGGTTAATAACCAACCCCCTTATATTATTCTCTTATTTCTCCAATAGCCACATGTCAGTAGAAAAAAAAAC
This sequence comes from Macrobrachium nipponense, assembly GCF_015104395.2. Classification (NCBI taxonomy): domain Eukaryota; kingdom Metazoa; phylum Arthropoda; class Malacostraca; order Decapoda; family Palaemonidae; genus Macrobrachium; species Macrobrachium nipponense. The sequence continues at coordinate 82,747,254 of NC_061089.1, forward strand.
ACCACTCCAAGAATAGAGAATAATCACCTCTATTTCGGCAAATACAAAATATTTACCTCTATTTCCACAATAACTCCATGTGGAACAAAACAAGGCTCCAAATAATATATCTCCAAAAAATGTGCACTCAAGGCATCTAACTCACACACTCCCAAATATTGCCCCATAATCTCCAAATATGTGTCTCCATTTGCAACAAAGATGGCTGCAAAATAATTGAACTAAACATAGCTCATACCACTATTGGCAAATATCAAAAATGGCCAAAAAAAATATATCTCCCATATATTATATCTCAAAATATAACTCCAAAATAATATATACCTCCAATTATCTCTCCAAATATAATATATCTCAATTATAACTCAATTATATCTCAATTATAACTCCAATTCTCCAGAGAATAACTCAATGTTATAGTCAAAAACTATAAAAAGACCTCTCCATTTTAGCATAACTGCTAAAAAAAAAGCAAAAACTCGGCAAATAAAACTGTCTAGAAAATTCTAGAAAAAATCACCAATGTGCCACAAGTCATTATAACAGAACTCCAAAATCACAGTGTCTAAGCAAAGACTTCCCCATATGCACTACGACATAGGCCACTAGAAAACTTAACATAGTTTCCTATCTCTCACAAAGTTGTCACAAATACAACTAATGTATTGTGCAAGAAAACTCACAATTTCTGGAACACAAATATCCAGAGAAAAAATGTAGTGCCATTACGTATGCATTCAAAACATGCAAGAAATTCTCCCCTATATTACTCTATAGCATCAAATAGCTAAAACACGAACACGTTCCCGAACAATGACTCTAAGTCATGAACTGAGACAATATTCACACTAACTGGAGAGAAAAAAAAATAAATTCAAATTCACCCTTGGTAAAAAAAACTTGTGTCAGCGATGGCTAATTTTCAAAAAAGGAGAAAAGAAAAATCAACGGCACCATTAACTATCTCCCGTAACTCACTAGATGTCAAGCAATTATCTGCTGAACTCATAAAAAAAAGGAAAAAAAACTAAAACAATGTGTTGTTAGTTCTTCCCATAATCACAAAAGATTTCACCTCCCTTGACAGCATTAAAACGCCCCCCACGTATTAGTATAAAAAAAAAAATCAGTATCAGAAATATCATTATCACAAAATCACCAAAAAAAAAATTGCTATCATCAAAATCATCAGTATCAGTACAAAAAAATATCACCAATGTTAATGCTTGTCCATTCTCCAAAAATTCAGCAAAAAACTCAGCAAAATTCCACACAATTCACCAAGATTCAGCCAGATTCATCAAGATTCAGCAAAACTCATCCCCGTGAATCACTGAAATATTCTCCAAAGTTACAAAAACTGAACAAATAATTAACACAAGACTTCTCCCATTAATTCATTGTAATAATTCTCCTTGAATAATTATCTGTAATAATTATTGACTAATCTCCCATGAAATATCTCAAATCTCTCGTAAAACAATTCTCCCGTAATGATAATTAACTTAAGGCAAACCCCGTGACACTCTCAAGTATAATAATTATTTAATAACAAAATACTCCCTCTCCATGCAATAATTCTCTTGCAAAGATTTCAAGTAAGGGTGAAATTCAAATAGCATACCACAGTAATGCTGAATCTTATGACATACAATTTCTCCAGCATGCAACACCATGACATAACACCATTGCCACACAACACAGATACAACACCAATCATCGGCATTTCAAAGTAATTTCTCCAACACAATAAAAAAAAAATAATCTGTGTATCCCCCTTATATTTGTGTCTTTCAAGGCACAAAGAAACATATAACACATCCCGTGCATCCGTTAATACTTTCCCCTCATTTTCGGAAAAGAAAAATCTCTTTTTATTTCCTTTTCTCTCATCCAAGGGAGAGAAAAAAAAAAAAAAAAAAAATATCTTTTCTTAAAAAAAGACTCTACGGGCATTTCACTTCATCAACTTATCAATCAGCTGACATCTTAGCATTCAATGTCAAGGCCAAATCCATCCCCAACACAAAGAAAAAAAAAGGAAAAGGGGGAGTTCACCCACACTGAGACAAAAAAATTTCTCCCCCCCTGAGAACAACCCCGTCCTCATTGCGCAGAACAGCCCCGAGCCTCATTAAAGTATCCCGAGGCGGTACCAGTAAGTAATAACCCCCATCTCGCAATACCCTCCCCTAGCCACTATCTCTCGAGTGAGGCTAGTGGTACCCATGCAACTACCCTCCCAAGGGATGCCCGTACACCCTCGCAATGCAAGGCGCCTCTCTGCAGAAATATGCTGAGCCCTTAAAATTGTGGCCGCTCTGTGTCACTAAGCCAAATATGCTTATATAAGCACAGTTCCCATGCATAGAAAAATACACTCCTATGTTTTAAACAAAGACGAATGCATACGTCTATTATAAACACGTGCAAATAAAGAAAACACGTCACTATGGGGAAAGAAAAAAAAAAAAATTGTTTTGTTTTTGGACCTCTTGAACCAATCCCATAACCCTGAAAATATTTTTAAACAAAACAAACCCACTCCTTTTTGATAAACAATAGTTCTTTAACACTCACCACTCCATAATGGGAACAAAAGGAACTCGAAATTCTTCGTAAAAACGCGTAAATCTCGTCGGCACAATACAAACGCGACCGGTGAGATGACCCCTAGCAACACTCAATCATGAACTAGACTGAGTTGCTTGTCTCACGACTCCCACCCTGAAGAATCTCGGTACGAGCTAATTTGATGACCCTAATAGAAAATCTTTCCTCATCCCCCCATCTCACGGACGGACATTTTCTCTACCCCTTTTTCTAACTGCCAACCATCTTCTAAACATTGGCGTTCCTAGGCATAGAAAAGCAAGAAAACCTTTTATATCCCCTCTTTAACCGCTGACACCACTATAAACATGGGGAAAACCCTCATGTATTTCATAAGGTAAGCGTGGACACGAAACGGAAGGCAGACCCCATAACTCCATTTACATACACAGCCTCTCTCTCTCTCTCTCTCTCTCTCTCTCCCGGCAATCACCCCATCTCTCTCTCTCTCTCTCCCTCTCTCTCTCTCTCTCTCTCTCTCTCTCTCCCGGCAATCACCCATCTCTCTCTCTCTCTCTCCCTCTCTCTCTCTCTCTCTCTCTCTCTCTCCACCTCTTTCTCTCCATTCTAACAGGTAATGAAAATGAGAGAGTTGCATCATAACATAACGTTTATTTACAATAACTAAATCAATTAACTAAGTAATCCAGTCTTACAGACTAACTTAAAACAACTCATTGTCAAGTCACCCAAAAGGTCACACCTTTCCCTGGGAACTCTGTCCCACCGAAATCCAGAACCGTCTGCCAAAGATACAGAACACATTCCGGTAAGTACACACACAAGTTTAAAGACAAAGTTAATAAAATGGAACATCTTACAAGATATCAAACAAGCCACCCCTTTGGCTAAAGTAAAGGTAACACTTACCCATTTCCAACCGGAATATCACTCACTGATAAATAAAAACACTTTGGCATCTGCCATCATGGCTTCGCCTTCCTCCCCGAATGTCTGTGCAAGTCTTCCCATAAACTTGGCATTATGAATAGAAGAGGCGCACACGCACATACGAATGCACACTTCGACAACGCCTCGCGGTTCAAGCTGCATCTAGTTTCACAAAGGCACTTTGGGAAGAGTTCATAAACTGTCGTACATTGACTCGACAAACTAAGCATTTTTATCTCACGCCATCCCCTAGAAACTCATTCATCAGCTATTCTCAGGTCGTTACTCTGCCCTGTCCTCCACATTCCACAGGTTACAGAGAATGCACGAACAATATATAATTAATCAAAACCCTATGTCTTACTATATATATATATATATATATATATATATATATATATATATATATATATATATATATATATATATATATATATATATATATATATATTTTTTTTTTTTTTTTTTTTTTTTTTCTACCTACTCGAAAATGAATCGTCGGTGCATCAGCTATGGCTATCTATATCCTTGTTCATTCGTCTCTTCCCAACATAAAAAAATAGACGAAATTAATGTCGGTGTTCATCTGTTTTTATTATTATATTATACTGTATTGGAATTTGGCTCTACCCTTGCGCGCACACACACTCACACACACACACACACACACCACACACACACACGCACACACACATATATATATATATATATATATATATATATATATATATATATATATATATATATATATATATATATATATATATATATATATATATATATATATATATATATATATATATATATATATATATATATATATATATATACAAAATAAGGAGACCATAAAAGCGCCAAAATATAGAGAGAAAATACTACAGTTCATAGACTGCTGTCTTTCTCTTCAGGTAGAGGAATGCGAAAAATTACAGAAAAGATGGTGTTTATACCAAGAGATTCAGCCACAGTTAAGCCAATTTAGTTCACTTCCACTGATAATCCTTCTTTAATCCTCTTAAGCATTGGTTGAAAGAAAACGTTATCATTGACATCTGAATTCCACGCCCCCTTTGAGATGTTCATTACCTGTCTCTGTTTAATCAAGGCCGACTCTATCATCTTACTCTTGTACTGACCAAGAATTTGGTACTGAATGTTGCTGCTATAAATTATACGTGACAAATTCCAGTTTATTCTGTGGTTATGTTCATTTATATGGTTGAAAATAGCTGAGTTCTGTTGCCAATACCCAACTGACCGTTTATGTTGTATTAATATCTGGGGATGTGATTTTTTTTGTAAAACCGACGTAAGATTTGTCACAGTCCAGCCATGGAAATCTGTAAACGCGTGTTCTTGGGGGATATCTTTTGTTGGACGGTAACCAGAGATTTGGCTAAGGTATTTGGGCAAGTAAATGTAAAAGGGTTAGATTTTCCGAGAATCTGGGTCATTGTCTTAATCCTGTCCAGGTGTGGAATTTTTATTTTATTATTGGTGTCTCTCTGGACTTTTCTTGAAGGGATCGGTAGAAAATTACGTTTGATTTGTGTATTGCTTTCTCATTTATATGGTCAGGATAACTTAAAGACGAAACCTGCCTATGAATTAGTTCAAATTCTTTTTCCAGGAAATCTTGGGAACGAATTCGAAGGCTCTTAAGAATAGGTTGCTCGCTACGCTTATCTTGATAGGAATGTCTTGATAACTAAAGTAGTGAATGTATGAAATTTGTATTCTGTCGTCTCTAAATTTTTAAACATTAAGAAAAGGAATTTTTTTTTGTCTGTTTCCCATTCAAGTTTAAATTTGATGCTGGGCACTAATGCGTTTAATTCTGAAAAGAATTAATTGAAATTGCCCCATCCATTATCCCAAAATGTTAGAATATCATCTCCAAATCCCAACCACAGCATGGTTTTGGGTTTTATCGCATTTATTACTGCAGTTTCAAAGTATTTCATGTATAGATTGGCTAAAACAGGCCTTAGAGGACTACCCATACTACACCCGAATTTTTGCTTATAGAATGATTCCCCGAATGAAAATACGTTATTAGGTACACATAATTCAACTAACTATTATTGTGTCAAGCGCCAATGGGAGAGGATCTGAATAGGGGCTAATTTTTGTCTGAAAAACTGAAGAACGTCTTGTACTGGTACTTTTGTGAATAGGGAATCTACGCTAAGGTTTAAAAGTTTTTGCTGTGAAGTGTATAGGTGCTTCTCTGAATTTGTGACAAAAATCTTCCGAATGTTTAATGTGACTGGGAGAAAAAGTGCCTAAAAAGGGGGAAAGGAGGTGATCTAACCATTTAGGAATTTTGTAACTGAAAGCTCCAGTACATGAAATGATGGGTCTGAATAGAAGATTGTCTTTGTGAGTTTTGGGAAGGCCATAAAAGTAGGATAGTTTTGAATTAATGACTTTAAATTTCTCGAATAGTCCAATACGTTTTTTGTCTTCGACAATTAATCTTACTTTCCGAAAAAAAAATTATATGGGGACGTTTTGGAAGGGATTTTTCGTCAGTTTGTCGTAAGTTTGTATCGCTAAGGAGTTGGTTGATTTAGAAATCTTTGTCCATGATTACGATTTTGCCATCTTTGTCGGATCTACTTATTACAACATCTAACTTTTTTTTTAGCGAGCGGATGGCTATCATAAATCTATGGGAATAGAATATTTATTATTAAGGTCAATTAAAGCATTTAGTAATATTCCTTTGAAACATATCTCTTCACGGCTGTAATTTTTGTCCGATATGAATTTATTAAAAGCCAATATGAAGTCTAGG
>NC_061089.1:82758557-82768557 GCF_015104395.2 Macrobrachium nipponense
TCATTCCACAGATACTAATAATGAAATAATGAGGACTGTTAGTCCAGGAAAACTTATAACATCCAGTTTCAACGAAGTCCTTTTAGTAATTGTATTCATGAACAAAACAATTGTGTAAATGACAAATCTAATATATATATATATATATATATATATATATATATATATATATATATATATATACATATATATATATATATATATATGTGTGTGTGTGTGTGTATATATATATATATATATATATATATATATATATATATATATATATATATATATATATATATATTCATAAGCTTTAGTAATAATGAAAATTAGTTTGAAAAAAGCTCAAGAATTTGCCAGTGTGTTTACGCAAGATTTTAGTTATAATATAATAAGTTGATCTGGTCGAAATGTAGAAGTTAAGTATGTCTTAGTTTAACCAGACCACTGAGCTGATTAACAGCTCTCCTAGGGATGGCCATAAGGATTAGATATTTTTTACGTGGCTAGGAACCAATTTGTAACCTAGCAACGGGACCTACAGCTTATTGTGAGAGCCGAACCACATTATATCGAGATATGAATTTCTATCATCAGAAATAAATTCCTCTGATTCCCCGTTGCCTGAGCCGAGAATCGAACTTCGGACCACCGGAATGGCAGCCGAGAGTGAAAACCACTTGCCTAACGAGGAACTGTCGAAATGTAGAATTGTACAGAACTAACAGATCGTATTACAAAGTATTAAATTTAAACGTAACAAAATATGTCCAATGGCTACCTCTTCTGTACAGATTTCATTGACGTGAATAAAATATCAAATAAATTTTATTCTTGTTGAATCCTTTATCAAACGGTGCGCGTCTATTCCATATTCTGATACATGATGTAACTTTGGGAGAGTAAAATAGACTTGGTGTGAATTGGAAGCCCACCAAATTTGAATATCCACTGTCATTTATGGTTAATATGTACGACAGGATTGATTAAACTTATGAATAACACACACGGCCTCGCAAAACACACATACTTTCACACATCCATCCACACATACACGCATGTATATATATATATATATATATATATATCTATATATATATATATATATATTTATATATATATATATATATATATATATATATATATATATTTGTGTGTGTGTATGTGTGTTTGTGTACAAAAAGGATATAAAGGATATATAGGAAACATTCGTTACGGAATTACACTTAGCAAAATTAGATTCCATTAATTGCATTATTCTTTTGGATACACTGGAGGAAACACGAGATCTAATATCAAACCACTTAAATATAATTTGTAAATCAAAACAAATTAATGCACGCTCCCCTACTCCCTCCCTCCTTCACTCCCTCTCCTCCATTCCTTTCAGCTCTCATCAGACGTTTCGATCCCAATGTAAGAATCTAAAATGCGTTCCACTTTGCTCATGTCCTTTGACGAATACACTCCTCTTCATCAACATGAAAATGATCGATGTGAAGTACCTGATCTGATGATAAATTCTAAAATGAGGGATAGTGTCATAAAAAAACAGGATTCAACATGTGTTCAAAGTATTTTCATTATTGTTTTTACTGGTTCCCTAAATTCTTTTTTTCCTCTCTTTAAGGTGAAATAATTTTGGTCATGTTGAGAGTCCTAATTAATGTTCAGGCATTTTCCTTTTTAGTGATAAGTGATTGGGCGAGCGACATAACGTTGAATTTATTTTTAATATTTTTTTAAATTCGCAAAACCTTTTCTATTTATTTATTTATCTATTTATTTATTTTTTCCTCTTAACAGCGAAATGCCCTAAAGGTGGCTTTTTTCATATACACATGATACCATATGAAACAGAAACGTAAGTAAAAAATTAGGAAGGAAAACTACAGTTTCTTCCAAATTTATTGGAAGTCATTTCTGTAATGTTATTAGAGAAATAGTATAGTGTGATCAAAATTAAGTTTTCAAATTCATTTATTCCTTGACTTTTCAATAGAGCTTCTACCATTCTCTAAACGTAAATGAAGCCAAGGGTACATCTATGCCACATTTTTGATAGGTGGTCAAAGCTTGGGTTGGTGGGAGCGAGGGTCCTCTTCCTCCTATTGGCTGGGAGAGTCTGGCTGGCTGAGGTAGGTGTTGCTTAAGCTGGCATCAGGTTCCAGGAGCTCTGGTCAGATGGCATTCTGCCTGAAGTAGCAGGTAGCTGAATTGTTATCCCTGGGGCACACCTTCCCATTCTCCTGATGGTTGTATGGAGAGGAAAGGTTTCCTGGGTAATGTTCAGCACACATTTTCATTGGAGGATGGCGAGGTTCTCATTATATCGGAGGTGGTGATGGTTGTTGTTGCCGTCCAGGATTTTCGAGCTCCTTATGTTCTGCTGGCGTTGAGGGCACTACAGTGTTTCCTCATGTAGCGGCGGTATATAGCACCTTAATGTAGGTGAACTGCTACCCTCTTTGGAAGTCGAGTCATAATCATACCAATGTACGAATATCATCATCCATTTTCACGGTACGATATTTGGTATTAGCTAGAGATGGGGCTATTCTTTACGAGGTAATGGGTAGTCTCCCGATCCTTGTATGTCTGTATTGGTGGGTTTTATTTGGACACCGATGATGTTCTTCAGGTCTGCCTTGTCTTAGACTCAGTGTTCATGTAGCCCCTCTAGAACTGTCTGATGGTCCTCTCATTCTCTCATGGGGTGGTGTTCTCCTGCGGACAAGATGGCAACCTTCATTTTTATTGGCATGGGGGAATACCATAAAAAAACTAGATGCCAGCTCCCGTTCCTCGTCGTCCCTGTGAGAAGAACTGAAGATGGACTCCATACTTTGGTTTACACGAAGAAAAACAATTTAGGAATGCGCGTCAATGGTGACAGTGAGTGGCCAGCCAGATTCAAGAGTACGACAGTCAGGGCTTTTGTAAAAACGGCCCTCACCCACTGCTCTACCTGGCAGGGCACTCAACGAGAATTCGACCATGCCTCACAGATGCTCGTCAGCAACGGATATCCAAATAAACTCGTCATTAAGGATGGCCGAGGAGCACTAGACAAGTGGTACAATGGAGGTGAGAGCCTGCAGCCCCGTCCCCAGGACAGCAACAAGATCCTCTACAAGGCTACAATATATTCCCAGCACCGAGATCATCATGAAAAACATCTCCCCTTTAGAAGACAAATCCATCGATTTTGTTATTTATCACACAAATTGCTGAACGAGGGACCTTATAATAAGGAATAACCCCACCGCACCAGTGTGAGACCCTTTGAAGCATACTAGCATGGTATATCCATTCATATGCCCTGCCTACGAAAGCCCCACCGCCTATATTGGCATGACCAAAACATGTCTGCCATAAGGGATCTCCTACCATGCGCAAGAAGGGGCCATTGGGAACCATACTTTGGCGATCATAATGAAATTATTCAGTAACGGAAATATCCAAAACACAAGGATAATCGGAAAAGCTCTAGATCAGAGACATCTCCATCTGTTAGAGGCCTCCCATTCAATGGGAAAAACCCTATTTAAATACCAACGAAAAGGTGCCTTTCCTCTACACAAGACTATGGAAGAATATACCAAATCACGACCATACCAGAATGAGAGACAATACTAACACAATCCTACCCAATTATACCAGTCGCCCGACACCCAGTAAGGATTTGGCCTGCTGTGATGTCACACAGCGTCCAACAGCCAATGAGAACTCAGCCTGTTGAGACGTCACGTAACGTCATGCACCGCCTAGTGATGACACAGTCCAGCTTCGTTGGTCTGCAAAGTTGTGGCAGTGAGAGTTTCAACTACAGGTAGTAGCTGAAAGGTACCTTCCAGCCACCAATAGGAGACAAGAATCGGACCCCGACCAGAGAAAATTCAGCTAACAGGATCCCCTCTAGCCCCCTGACTATAAATAGGGTAGAAAATAAATCCACCATCAGTCTACACAAAGCCACAGCCTTGAGAATATCTGATCGGAACCACAAGAAATGTTGGCCTTTAACTTTATATTTTTTACCACTATGAATATTCTCTGGAAATTTCAGTAGTTTATGGATAATGTATGCCATAGTTGCCTTACTTTGAATTAAGCATATAATCAACTTTTGACTCTTTTCCTGTTATGCCCTCCACTGATGCGTGCCTCGCCAGTCTAAGGAACATTAAAAAAGCCATTATAGGAAGAATAGAAAAGAATCTATATGAAATCAATGAAGCTGAAGCAGCAATCTCCTATAACAGAACCTGCTTGAAAGAGGAGACAAACACCTTCCCCCACCAACAGAAAGGCTGTAGAAGTGTGGGGGCACAAAAGACCAGCTCCTGATAGATAAAGTGGTAATGAAGAACAGTAGGAGAAGGAAAACCAACCTAAACATGGCATGGATAGACTATAAAAAAGCCTTCAACATGATACCACACACATGGCTAATAGAATGACTGAAAATATATGGGGCAGAGGAAAACACCATCAGCTTCCTCAAAAGTACAATGCACAACTGGAATACAATACTTACAAGCTCTGGAATAAGACTAGCAGAGGTTAATATCAGGAGAGGGATCTTCCAGGGAGACTTACTGTCCCCACTACTCTTCGTAGTAGCCATGATTCCCATGACAAAAGTACTACAGAAGATGGATGCCGGGTACCAACTCAAGAAAAGAGGCAACTGAATTAACCATCTGATGTTCATGGACGACATCAAGCTGTATGGCAAGAGCATCAAGAAAATAGATACCCTAATCCAGACTGAAAGGATTGTATCTGGGGACATCAGGATGGAGTTTGGAATAGAAAAATGCGCCTTAGTCAACATACAAAAGGGCAAAGTAACAAGAACTGAAGGGATAAAGCTACCAGATGGGAGCAATATCAAACACATAGATGAGACTGGATAGAAATACCTGGGAATAATGGAAGGAGGGGATATAAAACACAAAGAGATGAAGGACACAATCAGGAAAGAATATATGCAGACTCAAGGCGATACTCAAGTCAAAACTCAACGGCGGAAATATGATAAAAGCCATAAACACATGGGTAGTGCCAGTAATTAGATACAGCACTGGAATAGTGGAATGGACGAAGGCAGAACTCCGCAGCATAGATCAGAAAACCAGGAAACATATGACAATACACAAAGCACTACACCCAAGAGCAAATACGGACAGACTATACATAACACGAAAGGATGGAGGGAGAGGACTACTAAGTATAGAGGACTGCGTCAACATCGAGAACAGAGCACCGGGGCAGTATCTGAAAACCAGTGAAGATGAGTGGCTAATGAGTGCATGGGAAGAAGGACTAATAAAAGTAGACGAAGACCCAGAAATATACAAATATAGGAGAATGACAGACAGAACAGAGGACTGGCACAACAAACCAATGCACGGACAATACATGAGACAGACTAAAGAACTAGCCAGCGATGACACGTGGCAATGGCTACAGAAGGGAGAGCTAAAGAAGGAAACTGAAGGAATTATAACATTTGCACAAGATCAGGCCCTAAGAACCAGATATGTTCAAAGAACGATAGACGGAAATAACATCTCTCCCATATGTAGGAAGTGCAATACGAAAAATGAAACCATAAACCACATAGCAAGCGAATGCCCGGCACTTGCACAGAACCAGTACAAAAAGAGGCATGATTCAGTGGCAAAAGCCCTCCACTGGAGCCTGAAGGGGTGATAGAAAACGATCAGGCAAAGTTCCTCCGGGACTATGGTATCAGAACAGATAGGGTGATACGTGCAAATAGAGCAGACGTGACGTTGATTGACAAAATAAAAAAATAAACTATCTCTCATCGATGTCGCAATACCATGGGACACCAGAGTTGAAGAGAAAGAGAGGGAAAAAATGGATAAGTATCAAGATCTGAAAATAGAAATAAGAAGGATATGGGATATGCCTGTGGAAATTGTACCCATAATCATAGGAACACTAGGCACGATCCCAAGATCCCTGAAAAGGAATCTAGAAATACTAGAGGGTGAAGTAGCTCCAGGACTCATGCAGAAGAGTGTGATCCTAGAAACAGCGCACATAGTAAGAAAAGTGATGGACTCCTAAGGAGGCAGGATGCAACCCGGAAGCCCACACTATAAATACCACCCAGTCGAATTGGAGGGCTGTGATAGAGCAAAAAAAAAAAAAAAAAAAAAAAAACAAAAAAAATAATAATAATAATAATAATAATAATAATAATAATAATAGCAAAATACATCAAATTTTATATATAAACAATATGGTATTATCAATTATAAGGATATCCACATTTACGAAATTACAGCGATTTGTCTGACATCAAGCAAACACATTTCGCAGTTATTCATAGATTTTAATTGGTTATTTGCTCCTAATATAAATTTGTTTTAGGTTTTTAGGTCTGCGGCCCCATAACATCGTTATAGAATCATATTTTTCTCTATTTTTTTTCCCGGGAGTTGTATAACTAACGTTTTTTAAAGCGGATTTAAAAAATCACATCCAACGAATTTTTATCAACTGAAATGTATGACGCTGCGGATGCACTGTTTACCAGTTCGTCAGCTCTTCGTGACAACAATCACAGAGTAAACATCCCCTGGGAAAAAAAATCCACGAGTCTGTGCTGCCATATGCATGGAATTCCAGAAAGGGTTTAAGCTCTGATGAAAATATTTTGTCGGTGAAGTTTCAGATAGGCAAACATTTCAGAATTTCCTGACTCTGATTAGTCTCCCTGAAAGGAGGTTTGCGTATTAATGAAATATTTCCACGTAATCTCGCTGTACTCTCCCCTTTGATAACACTAATGCATTGTTACTCAGAATATTGTTGAGGATGGTCTGGATATTTGCTTTTCCCTGATGAGCTCACAGGTTCCCGAGAAGGGTAAAGAAAAAGTTATGTATTCTCTTTTGTTGTAAAAGTTGTGCTTTTTTAGGGGAGAAGGGAAACCAGGTACTGAATATAAATTAACAGAATTCTTGAGGAAGGCCTAATTAAAACAAAATGAATTATTTATTGCTTCCTCATACGAGAGTTAACTTTAATTGGGGAAACTTGCGAGTAGGTACTGATTATGCTTTCCTTTAAGAACATAAAGACCAAAAAAATACCAGAGACATGGACATGTATTATATTTCGACGTTATTGCCTTCTTACTGTCTCACTTATATACCAAAGGACAGTTTCTAATTACAGCTAAGTAAGTCATTGACTGAACATTTCATTAAGAATTAAAAGTTAAAATGTTCTTTCTTAATATAGATACTTGAAATAGTTTGGCTATGCTATTTTGAATTAGAGAAAAAATATGCTAAATTTCACGTGGAGTGCAGCACAATATGCCAATAAACTAAGAACTAAGGACAGAATTTTCAAAACAAGGGAGATAGGTCGATTGTCTATACTTTCTTTAGTGTAGAATTTTGACAACAAGAATGGCGCAAAAGCCTATGCAACACGAGGACAATTTCTTACACCTGTAAAATTTGGGTCTGGATATCCAATTTTGGATAGAAGAGACAAGGTGCGCTTGTCGATGATCGCCTCTGACCGGCTCGACGAACTTATGCGATATAATTTCGCAACGCATATCGACAACATGTTGCAAAATGTCAATTAGCGTGTTTTTGAGAAGGCGCTTTAGCGAATCAAATGTTTAAGAATATATGAAACTCTTCTGTTATTATTAATTATTTTTTAGATAGGAAAGGCTAGTGTGTATTACGTAAGCCGTTGAGCAAATATGAATTTTTGTGAATATTTCTACACTATTTCACATCACACTGTATGACAAAATAAAAGGTATCGTGAAAACAGTATTTCCAACTATGCCTTTAATTATTAAAACATTCGCGGAAATGAACGTTATCGGTAGGATTATGTCACTTGGATAATTTGGGGTGTTTTATGAAAACCACGATTATAAAACTATGAACGATATCTGACAGTTATGTAGTTGAATTCGCGACGGAAAGAAAAAAATATAAGTTCATAGCGTAATCTGCAATTATAAATTACTTTCTTTGTAGTGCTCATGTATTAAGGCGCAAATGAATAGTGATGCGATAAGATTTTTTGTATGGTTTTTTGTCTATATCTTCAACTGCTTTCGATGTTTCACTCTATTTTTGATTAAGATTCTTTCCATCTTTTCTGCAGTACAAAAGATGATCTTCTAATTTTGTTTAATTTTACAATTATAGTCAACGAACATTTCTGGGTCTTGAAACTGCAATGAAAAGATAAAACGTAATGTAAACGTAGTAAGATTAGTCAAATCATTTTACTGAATTTTGAAAATAGAAATGAACAATCTATTTGCCAAGATGTCACTGAACAAATTTTTCTTGAGCAAACAGACAAGTTGGGAACTTTTGTAATATCTCCTTGAGAAATTGTTGACTTCGGGCATCCCTGTTGTGTAAACAATAAGCACCCTTTGATACAAACTCTCTCAGTCACGTTCTTACTATGATCAAGTGGTAGAAACGAGGGTTTGGAAGAATAATAGTGGAGGACGGGATTAAATGCACATAAGAGGGTTGGCGTAAGAGCATTGGGTTCTGACACTCTTTATATACTTTTTCTCTAAAAGACATATTATGTCTTGTGCAAATATGACTAAAAAAAGCAAATGAGGGAGTCTTGTTTGAATAAAAATAAAACGAAAGTAACATTATTATAACTTTATTACTTGAAATTGTTTGCAACTGGATAAAACTAAAAAAAAAACGAGTAATTTTAAGAAAATATTACCTTACATGATATGTTGCCCAGCTATCACGAAATGCGTGAAAGTCCTACTCTGATGATATTTCTCTCCTTTTCTTCTACACACACACACACACCACACACACACACACACACACACACACACACACACACACATATATATATATATTATATATATATATATATATATCCTATATATATATATTATATATATATATATATATATATGCCAGTATATATATTGATGTAAATAAATAACAAGATAAATATATAGCAATTAGGAACATCTATTTTTAAGCTGTTAAAATTTATGTTCAAGCACAATAAAAGAGAGAGAGAGAGAGAGAGAGAGAGAGAGAGAGAGAGAGAGAGAGAGAGAGAGAGAGTGTCACTTGATCCATGAAGTTGGGAGAAAATGTGATCTATACTACAACTGTACGAATAGGGGTTTTGTGCTTATCTATTGTTTTAATCTATTCTCTCTCTCTCTCTCTCTCTCTTCTCTCTCTCTCTCTCTCTCTCTCTCTCTCTGCACATGATGTCTCCTCGGACGGACAAACAAGTCTTTGAGACACCCTAATCCTTGTAACTCTCTTATAAATTCATATATTTATAAAAGTCTCTTGTTATTCTGATAGACAAGCTACCAGAAATTAGAATCAACGGTAAATAAGACGGTGTTGAATGTTTCAAAATCTCTTTATCTCCCAAACACACCTATATTTAATCCTTCCTCTCATGAATTTTTGTTCTTTGATATAAAAAAAATATCTCACTGTGATTTATCTGTTTGTGACGTTTTAGAAGAGGATTTATCCATGCGTTCTGAAATTCATATTTAGTGTGATTTTCAGATCGTTGTATGTGAACACTATGCGGTAAGATGCATACAGTCATTTAAATTTTAGGATCCAGTATGAACAAATATAGAAAAGTATGCAGTCAAAATGTCCACATATATTGAAAAATAACTTATCATGCAAAAATAATCATATTAGAATATTTACTGCTTTTTTTTTTTTTTTTTTTTTGTAAATTGATATTTTGCATCCTCGAATGTGTTGTATTCGTTGGACCATATTCGGGCAGTCTACATATAGATACTTTTCCTTTCCTTTGTAGACCACAATTTGAACTTGTCCCCTGGACTGGTATCCACAGATAATAAGGACAATTGCACAATACTGTTGTCTTGTCATTTGATAACAGAAATGTTGGAGGAAGCAGATACCCTCCAGTCACACAAGTCTCGCCCCACCAT